>NC_056628.2:75672460-75972460 GCF_002870075.4 Lactuca sativa
GAAAGAATTTGGTCAGCTTAATTTTTAACTTTTTACTACTTTCTTCATACAAACATGTAACTAGTTCTTTAACAAGTGGACATATGTTTGTTTGTTACTTCAGTGTGAAAAGAAAAGAAACGACTTTGGTTGAAGCAATACAGGGGGCAGATGCTGGTAATTTACTTGACTATCCAGAAGTCAACAGGAAAGAACCTGTAAATAATGGCATGTTACTTCTGGCAAATGAAGAGTTTGATAAGGAAACTGGAGGATACCAAAGTGAATATGAGGATGCTGAAGATGAAAAGTTGGAAGATGAACCTTCACCTATACAAACAACTTCCAAGAAAATAAAAGCCTCTAAAACATCTAGGAGCTCAAAGTAAGTCATGTAATCTAATGTACATTTCGTTTTTGTATTATATTTATGATAAAGTTGACTTTTAATTTTATTAGTTTTTGTGTTACATGAGTTTGCTTTTGTGAAACATAGGAAGAAGAAACACCGAACAGTGATGGATGTTGTTGAAGATGAAGTTGTGACAGAGGACAACAACATTAATAATGACAAATTTTGTCCCATGAAAATCATTAAACCAAGCAAGGAGAATGGGGGTGCTGAAACAATCCTTGTAGAAGTTAAATCTCCTCCCAAGTTGAAGAGGTAATTCATAATATGTATATACATATATACATATAAGTTTTCTTGTTACTTTTTCTCTATTAAATTTGTTCTTGGGCTCTCTTTGGGTATCATAGGAAGAAGAAACACAGGGTGATGAGTGGTGATGAAGGTGAAGTTAGAGATGAAATTTGCAACATTTATGATGATAAAAGTAAAACCATTAGCAAGAAGAAGATTAAACCAAATGAGGAAGCTAACATGGGAGATGCTGAAACAAGTGACAAAAGGTTAAATCTTCTTGAAGCACAAAGAGGTAATTTGTAATCTTGATGCCATGTATGTGTATATAGACTAGTGTTACAAATATGTAGGAATAATTCTCCATCCGTCTAATTTATGTAGGAGTAAAGAATATCTAGAAGACAATGTCCAAGGAATTGAACAAGCCTCTACTACACCTGATGGGGATAAAAAGGTCTTTTCATGCTTAGTTAAACAAATACAGCATTTTTATCTCCTTGTTAAATGTTAATCATACAAAACCATAAATAACTTTTGGTATGAATCCTTAGGGCCCTAGTAGAAGTGCTAGAAGAAAAAAGGCTAAGAGAAAATGGAAACGAGAACTTACTAAAATTTCACAAAAGGTAAACAAATTATTTGTTCAAATTTATTTCTCAATAAACAACTGATTTATTTCTTGCAATCTCAAATTTGAGCCTGATACTGATACCCATCTAGAAGGGACAAATGACCACCCGAAGGGGCATGTTAGTAATTTTACATTTGAACATATGTGGATATAAATAAACCATCCATTTATAAATGTATGTTTTCTCAATCAGGAAAAGAGTTTAACAAAAGAAGAAGAAAGAAATTGTAATGGGAATACAGATACTCAACTTGTTGCTTGTGTAGTCAAGCCAGGCCATATTCGCTTTGAACTTCTTAATGAAGGTATATATATATATATATATATATATATATATATATATATATATATATATATATATATATATATATATATATATATATATATATATATATCATTATTATATACAAAAACCTTATTTTTTAAGAAGCACGTAGGGCGTGTTAGATGGCTTTAAAGAAAAGCCGATGACGTAAACAAAACTGCCGGCGAATCGACATGTATCTTCACCTTTCTTTCACTTCGTGACACCTAACTCCACCACCGCTTCAGAAAATGATGCACGAATCAACACAACCTCTCGTACTCTTGCTCTTTCTCTTTGAGGAATGCATGTTTCCAGTTCCAAGTAAAATCCATTTGAGTGAAACCCGTTCCACTCCTAATACAGACTCGTTGATCGATCGTGCTGGACCCTAATTATCCCCGCTTCGACATTTATCCTCCCTTTGATGCCTCTTCTTTTGCATTGAATATGATTCCATAACTTTGGTGAAAGAGAAAACTCGAACCCTAATCAACCTCGCCATGCAATCGATTCACTCTTCAACATTTTAAATATACAAGAAGGAACATAACGCAATAGTTGGTTTTGCCCTAAATTTTCAGAATTTTACTCTTTATTGATATATTCGTGTTTCATTTTGTTTGTGTTACTGCAGACCCTAATCTGCGTTTCTTTTTTACATTTGGTTATTTGCAACACTTAGATGAACATCCAACTCCTTTAAGACAATTCTATACAACATACAATCGCACTTACAAGGAAGGTTAATTAGGGATTGTCTAAAGACAACTACGCTTGGTGGCATGCTTGTTTATCACAGGTTTCTCGTTTTCATATTTTATTGTTTACTATTAATTTTGATTTGTAAATTTTGTAGTCTGGAATCTGGATACTAAAATATATTTTATTATAATATATATTTTATTGTATTTCTATTTTGCTGCATTATTAAAGATTTTTGTCAGATAATGATCATTTATTGGAAAAATTACATAATAGAAGAAAGATTAAGAAGATATCAGATATAGATCTATATCTGATATCTTCATAATCTTTCTTCTATTATGTAATTTATCCAATAAATGATCGTTATCTGACAAAAATCTTCCACATGATGCAGAGATGGATCTTGGTATCAGGAAGAAGGGGCTCATTCTCTTAGGGAATCTGTATCATCATACAGGGTTTCATTGGTAATTTTGATATTTCATTTTTCTGTTGCTCTAAAATAAAATTTCTTCAAGTTGTAATTTTGATTGTGTTTTCTGCAGATGCTTATCACATGTGTTTGTATTTTGGCTATTGACAACATTGACATCTTTTGCAATTGAATAAGTTTCACCATTATTGTTTAACACCTTTCTGACAACTCATATTACCATTTTATCCTTTCAACTGATAACATCTTGGCAGCTACTGTTGTGGTCACTTCTATAGTCCAGTCATCTCTAACACCTGAGAAGATTGTTTTCCATGTCATCACTGATAAGAAAACATACGCAGGCATGCACTCATGGTTTGCCTTAAACCCCATCTCACCTGCCTTTATTGAAGTCAAAGGTGTTCATCAATTTGACTGGTTGACCCGAGACAATGCTCCTGTTCTTGAAGCCGTTGAAAATCATAATGGAATTTGTAATTACTATCATGGAAATCATATATCAGGCACTAATGTTGGTGATACTGTTACTCCAAGATCAATTGCCTCAAAATTACAAGCTAGAATCCCTAAATACATATCCTTGCTCAATCATCTTCACATATATCTCCCAGAGGTAACCAGTAATTTGATTTTATTGTAAATTAAAAAATGGCCCCTATGCCTCCTGTTTTGACCATGTTTAGTCCAAAATTAAATTCTTTTTCAGTTTCGGTCCTTATCTCAAGTTTTCATATCGATTTTGGTCCTTATTTCAAGGTTTTAAGAACCAAAATCAATATGAGAGCTTGAAATATAAGGACTGAATTTGAAAAAGTTGTCAAATTTAGACTAAACACTGTAAAATCAGAAAGCACATGGACCCTTTTTGTAACTTAAAGTTTATATATGCATTTGAAAGTTTAGATTTGAATGGTTATTTGAGACCTTTCCACATGTGATAAATTCTTCCCAAGTTTTCTATTTTAATGTCAAATCTTTAACATAACTTTGTTCACCTCATCAACTTCCAATCTAAATCAATGCAGCAAAGAGGTAGGCTTAGTGAAAAAACTCATGGATGATTGTTTGACTAGTCAACTCTCCAATTCCCTTCGTCCACACAATGTTGTTTCTGCATTGGGCCCCATGTATGAAGGTCATGAGAACAATGGATGCAAAAACTTGCAGGTCTCAAATCAACCACTTGGAAAGCACTAAAGGTTTGACTTTTTTTATTATTCCGAATAGCTTTTATTAATCCTTGTAATTATACTTTTATCTTTTTTCTATCAGATGTGAATCCTCAGTTCAGTCCTTGATAAGTGCCTAAAGCTGCTTGGTTTTGAGTCGGCAACACCTTGCGATACCTCCTGCAAACTTAGGTATGTAGCTTTATTATTCCGAATAGCTCTTGTTTTCTAGTATTAGAAGATCATATATCTTGATTTCATGCATAACAATAGAGAGATATTGCAACATCTTTAATAGAGCTATGTAGTATTATAATCCTTCAAATGTGATGGAAACATATGAGGTGCAGTGGATAAGCAAATAAAACTCTTAATCCCAATGATGTCAATAATCTTCCAGAAACTAAAAATCTTCATTGTTTGTACGATGCATGATATATTTGCATCCCATGCTATATTATTTAGATGCTTTAACTTTCATTAATTGGTTTGAATGTTGGTGTTTAGTAATTAAACTCAATTTATTCCTCTTTTTATTAACAACTTTTATTTATTCATGATCTTCAGCTATCTTCTGCTTTTGGGCGGCTTGTAATTTCAAGTGATGGAGTCTGGGATGCTCTTTCCACTGAATCAGCTCTGGAATGCAGTCGCGGATTGGCTCTGGAATCAGCAGCAGCACAAATTGTCAAAGTACGTAAACAAAAAAATGTCAAATTTGTTATAAAATATTAGGCAATGGATTCTATTTTTGTATGACATTAAATTTTATGAAATGGATTATATTTTTTGTATATGATATTTTATTTTCTATTATGATGCATTAAATGCAAATTTAATCTGAAAATTAGTAAATCTATAAAAAATATTTTTTTTAAACATTTAAAATTATGATACGCAAAAATATGTGTCATCTTCATTTATGACATGGCCTTTCTTGACAGGGGCTTTCTTGATACGCATTGCGTGTCATTAACACGCACGTCGTAAGGTTACGACACGCGAATGCGTGTTGTCTTCCTTTATGACAGGGCCTTCCTTGATACGCATTGTGTGTCGTAAAGGCGCGTCGTAAATGTGCGTCGTCTATAGACGACGCGCAAAAGCGCGTCGTCTCTCTTTATGATAGGGCCTTCCTTGACGCGCATTTGCGCGTCGTCTGAGCCATTTATGACGCGCAATGAGCGTCGTAAAAGGCTGTTTTTCTAGTAGTGCCAGTTGGTGTCGTTGTTTGTTCTACCTGGAAGTGGCGTGAGTTCGATCCTTACTATAACACCCATTTTTTCATTTTTTGGCCATCTAGTTTAGGGTTTCACATTCTTATTTTGTCCACCTCCATTTTAACGGCTGCTTCCCTCTATCGCATTTCCTTGCTTCGTTTTCCCTATTCTCGTTTTTCCTTCTTCTTTTCCCTCTTCTCTTTCACAATGGAACTCGCTCCTTCCATTCACACCCTCTCTTTCGATTTCTCTCTTCTCTTTCACAGTTTGCACCGTCGCCGGAGTTCCTTCTTTCATGCTACCGCCATTACTGTCGTCGCCGTATTTGCTAGCAATCGTCACTGTTTCAAGTAAGTTTCTTTTTGGTTTAATTCCACTTAGGGTTTCGTTTTAGGTTAGGATTCATTTCGATTTAGCTTTGTTTTGATTTAGGGTTTATTTCTTTTTGGTTTACTGCTCGTTCATCCCTTCTCTGTTACCTCTTTTACTCGATTTCTTCTCCAACTAAGGTAAACCCTTGTATCTATACGTGGTGCACATTTTTCTGGACCGATATTGCACATTTTGCAGGACCAATATCCTAATTCTTCCATGATTACAAACTTTCCAAGACCATTCATAGTTTCTCTAAGAATTGCTTTCCTTTTACAGCTTGTAAGACCTTATCAGGATTTATCCTTTAGTTTTTGTTCTAATTTTTATCAGATTGCATTGATTTTGCCATTATTTTACAGGTTTCACTTCAGTTTTGGATTTTCAATATTCTATAATTGAAAATTTGGGCCTAATGGTGACTGATTTGGAGTTGGGGATGAATTTTGAGGTTATGATTTGCACAGTTAGTGGACCATGTATTGCATTGTAAGTTCATATTTCTTTAAACATACTTTCCTTTTATTTTACTACTAATAAATAATAGACACAACTATGTTATTTTTTGGAACTAGATTTTAGCATCTTTCAAAGATTTTGGTAGCCATGAATGGCATATGAGAGTGGTGAGTCATTTTTAAATGATTAAATCTTGGTGCATGCATAAATTTGCTTTAATTTCTATCTTTATTATGGATTATTGATCATTGTATTGGTAGCCAACTTCTAGTGATGACAAAATGATGAATGAGTCAATTATTGTAGTGATTCAACAACATGATGAAGGAGTCGATTATTAGAAGGAAATGTGTTTTTATTTTTGAGCTAATTAAATGCAAGTTATACATGTTTATTATAACATCTTACTTTCATTTTGTCATACTTATAACGTTGTACTTTCGAAAATGTTCCTAATTATGGCTATATTAAAAACAATAATTGAAAGTACATTGCTATATTTGTTTTTGTTGTGATCATTGATTATGGTGTGTTGAAACCGGAACAATATGATTCAAAACTCAAATTGAAGAACACTTGTCGGCCTTTATCGATTTAACTTACTCGGTAATTTCCCAAGCAATCCACCATATAACTCTTGAATTTATGTATGTAAGCATTTAAATAAACATCTGTAGTTAACAGTTTTAATGCATATTATTAGACACATTTAATGTATTATTAGACAATGTTCATTAGTAATATATATTTGTATTTGACACTTTTTTAGGTTTATTAGGTTTATTGTAATGTTATTTGTGTAATAACTCAAATTTTCTAACAAATTTTTCATTTTAAAAATATATTTATTTCCATTCAAAACAAGGCGTAAATAGTTTAAGTGTTCTGTCAAATACAAATAATCAAAATCCCAAGATCATAAAAGTAGTCTTCAGTGTGTATCGATCACGCCGGCGCCTTCCCACGGTCCTCGCTAGTACCTGAAATACATGCACAACAACTGTAAGCATAAATGCTTAGTGAGTTCCCCAATATACAACTTACGCACATACGCCTTTCCAGGCCCGACCTTCCGGTCCATGTGTCTCAGGGGACTTCCGTCCCTGCTGGGTAAACCTTCCGGTCCTACCCACGCCGACCTTCCGGTCCATCACACAACATATCGCCTTCCGGCCCATAACATATTGCCTTCCGGCCCATAATATAATCGCCTTCCGGCCCATAACATACATAGCACATATAACAAATAACTTACCACATATAGCATACATATCACATATCATATTCGACCTTCCGGTCACACAGTCAAACCCTTCCGGGTACAGTATAGTGAGAAGACTCACCTCGTAAAAGCTGAAAGCTAGCAAATCCTGAAATCACTCGTGCACAATCCGACGAGCTACAACCTCCCTATAACATCACATATCTCATTAATACTTATATCTTCTAAGTGTGACTATCCCTAAGAAGTCAGACTTAGGTCAACTCTGGTCAACGGTCAACGGTCAACTCGACCGGACTCGGCGAGTACCATGGAGACTCGGCGAGTCTAGACGTCCTCCAACTTTCTGAGATTCATTATCTACTCGTCGAGTATCCTCCTCGACCCGACGAGTTACCCCTGGAAGAATCGCGGGGCCACCCCGACTCCACTCGCCGAGTCTGAAGAACAACTCGGCGAGTCCCAGTAAATCTTCAAGCTACTCGCCGAGTCTGAAGAACAACTCGGCGAGTCCATGCCATGCAGACGAGTAACTGCCTTCTAAATTACGTATGATCCCGAGATATACAATCATGGGACTTTCTGGACTTCTAAACATCTTATTACTGGGGTATAAACGTTCGGGTAATAACATAATAACCCGTCTAATCACTAAATGGGTTTCATAAACCCTAATTTCGCATACACATCAAATAACAGAATTGGAATCCGAAATATTACCTGGAATATGCCCTCTCTGAGTCTCCAAACCGCAGAACTCGAATCCCTTGCTGTTCCTTTAGCCAAAACCCTTATCCTCCTTGCCCAACAATCTCTTCAAGCCCTAATATCCTCCAATCTTGCTCTAGATGCCCACAGCCGTTTAGGGTTCCTCTCAATCGACTAAAGACGGACAATGACGGCATATAAGAGCATTATATACGATCCAAAACCGAACGGTTAGGGTTTCTGCTGAACAGCGTCGACTCGCCGAGTCCATATCTGGACTCGTCGAGTCCAGTCGCGAACCCGCGACCAAGTCTGCGATCCTACTCGGCGAGTCTAGGCTCCAACTCGCCGAGTCCCCTCTTAACTCACCCCAAAAACATAATTAAATAATACCTGAGATTTCGGGCTGTTACAACTCTCCCCCACTTGGATTAGACTTCGCCCTCGAAGTCTTACTCTGCAAATAGTTCCGGATGCTGCTCCCGCATCTCGCGTTCCGGTTCCCAAGTCATTTCCGATCCCTTACGGTGTTGCCATTGAACCAACACCAGAGGTACTTCCTTGTTCCTCAGAACCTTGATCTTCTGATCTCTGATAGCCACTGGTCTCTCCGCGTAATTCAGGCTCGCATCCACCTGAATATCCTCCAATGGAACCACTGCCGACTCATCGGCTATGCACTTCCTCAACTGCGACACATGAAAAGTGTCGTGGATCTGACCCAACTCCGCTGGCAACTCCAACCGATAGGCTACCCGGCCTATCCTTGCAATCACACGAAATGGCCCAATATACCGGGGCCCCAATTTGCCCCTTTTCCTGAATCGAATCACTCCTTTCCAAGGAGAGACCTTCAGGAGAACGAAGTCGCCGACCTGAAATTCAAGCTCGGATCGGCGCCTGTCTGCATAACTCTTCTGCCGGCTCTGGGCGGTCAATAACCTCTGTCTAACTTGCTGAATCTGCTCTGTCGTCTGAAGCACGATCTCCGTGCTGCCCATTACTCTCTGTCCCACCTCTCCCCAGCAAATGGGGGTCCGACACCTCCTACCATACAACAGCTCAAAAGGTGGCATACCAATGCTCGAATGATGGCTGTTGTTGTAGGAAAACTCTGCTAAGGGTAAATATGCATCCCAGCTACCCCCGAAGTCTAACACACACGCTCGAAGCATGTCCTCCAGCGTCTGAATCGTCCGCTCACTCTGACCGTCTGTCTGGGGATGGTATGCGGTACTAAAATGCAATTTAGTACCCAGCTCCTCATGGAATTTCTTCCAGAACCTAGAAGTGAAGCGCACATCACGGTCTGACACAATCGAGATCGGCACCCCATGCCGAGATACCACTTCTCTCACATATATCTCTGCCAACTTCTCCGCTGAAGAACTCTCGCTGATGGCAAGGAAGTGTGCACTCTTCGTCAACCTATCCACAATCACCCAAATTGCATCAACTCCCCTGGCAGTCCTCGGCAATTTGGTGATAAAATCCATAGTGATCTGTTCCCACTTCCACTCGGGGATCTCCAATGGCTGTAACTTGCCATGCGGTCTCTGGTGCTCGGCCTTAACCCGACGGCAGGTCAAGCACCTCTCAACGAACCATGCCACGTCCCTCTTCATACAGGGCCACCAATACTCCTTCCTCAAATCCAAATACATCTTTGTAGCACCGGGATGGATCGAGAATTTCAATCTATGAGCTTCTTCCATCAAAGTAATACGCGTACCGCCCACGAACGGTACCCAGATCCGACCCTGAAACGTCATAAGCCCTCGACTATCCTTAACAAACTCTGAAATTAACCCCACAACCCGCTCTTTCTTCTGCATTTCTGGTCGCACAGCCTCTGCCTGTGCCCCACGAATAGCGTCCAATACTGGAGTCATCACGGTCAGTCTCAAGCATACATCTCGCAATGGAGTGCTCTCCGCCCTGCGGCTCAACGCGTCGGCTACCACATTAGCCTTGTCTGGGTGGTACAGGATCTCACAATCGTAATCCTTGACCACATCCAACCACCTCCTCTGACGCATATTTAGGTTGGGCTGATCCATTAAATACTTCAAGCTCTTATGGTCCGTATAGATCGTACATCGAACCCCATACAGGTAGTGACGCCAAATCTTGAGAGCGAACACTACTGCTCCCAACTCTAAATCATGCGTGGGGTACCTCGCCTCATGAGGTTTCAGCTGTCTCGACGCATACGCTATCACATGACCCCTATGCATCAAAACTGCACCCAGTCCCGAAATCGATGCGTCGCAATATACCACAAAATCTTCCATCCCTTCTGGGAGAGCTAATACTGGGGCTTCGCACAACCTCTGGCGAAGTGTCTCGAAGGAGGTCTGCTGCTCGGGCCCCCATGAGAATGCAACACCCTTCTGGGTCAATCTGGTGAGTGGCACTGCGACCTTGGAGAAATCCTTGATGAATCTCCGGTAATACCCTGCCAACCCAAGGAAGCTCCTGATCTCAGAAGGTGACTTCGGCACCTCCCAACTCATCACTGCCTCAACCTTGGCCGGATCGACCAATATCCCTTTCTGATTGACAACATGTCCTAGAAATTGGACCTCTCGCAGCCAGAAGTCACATTTGGAGAACTTTGCATAAAGCTTCTCCGACCTCAATACCTCAAGGACCTCCCTCAAATGCTCCTCATGCTGCTCTCTAGATCTAGAATACACCAAAATGTCGTCGATGAATACAATCACTGACCGATCCAACATCGGTCTGCATACCCTGTTCATGAGATCCATGAACACCGCCGGGGCATTGGTGAGTCCGAAAGGCATCACCACAAACTCATAATGCCCATATCGCGTCCTAAACGCTGTCTTCTGGACATCCTCCTCCCGCACTCTCACCTGATGGTACCCTGACCTCAGATCGATCTTGGAAAACCAAGACGCTCCCTGCAACTGATCGAATAAATCATCAATCCTCGGTAACGGGTAACGGTTCTTGACCGTCAACTTGTTCAACTCCCGGTAATCAATACACATCCGGTGTGAACCATCCTTCTTCTTGACGAACAGAATAGGTGCTCCCCACGGCGAGCTGCTCGGCCGAATGAATCCCTTCCCCAACAGCTCCTGGAGCTGCGAGGACAACTCTTGCATCTCTGGAGGTGCAAGACGATAAGGCACCTTAGCAATAGGCGCGGCCCCCGGAACCAGATCGATACCAAACTCTACTTGCCTCACAGGAGGTACTCCCGGCAGCTCCTCGGGGAAAACATCTGGAAATTCACGCACCACAGGGACCTCCTCAACTGATTTCGGTCTCTCGGGAACCTCTCGCGTATCCACCGCATACGCCACAAAACCCATACAACCCTGCTGTAGACACTGCCTCGCCCTAGCGGCCGAACAAAAAGCTGATCCCGAACGGGTACCCTCGCCGTACACCGAAAGGACTCCCCCACTATAGTCTCGTATGGTCACCAGCTGACGCTCACAGTCGATGACAGCGCCGAATCGGCTCAACCAGTCCATGCCTACGATGACACAAACATCACCCATCGCAATAGGGATTAGGTCAATCGGGAATTCCACCCCGAAAATCTCTAGTACACATCCCCGAAAAACCTCCGTGGCACAAATCACTTTCTCGTCAGCTATAGAAACTCTCAAAGGTCGACTCAACGACTCACGACTGACGCTGATATGCTGACTAAAGGCTAAGGACACAAAGGACATACTCGCACCCGAGTCAAATAACACTAAGGCAGGCACAGAGTTCACAAGAAAAGTACCTACGCATACAATAACATAAGCATAACATCTCGACATTAAAATAATTACATGAATTACAACATACCTGCCACAACATCGGGCGCAGCGCGGACCTCCTCCGCAGTCAGCTGAAAGGCTCTCCCCCGAGCCCTCGGGGCTTCGGCCTTCACCGGTCGAGTCGTAGTAGTTCCGGCAGCAGGTGCAGATCCCTGAAGAAGCTGAGGGTACTCGGCCTTCCTATGGCCAGTCTGGTTGCAATGAAAGCAAACCGTAAATCCCTTGGGACACTCCCTAGCAATGTGCCCCTCCTTGCCACACTTGTAGCAAGCACCAGATCGACACGCCCCCTCATGACCCTTGCCGCACTTTCCGCAAGTGCGGCTCTTCGAACCTCCCGTCCTCGCATCGGCGGACTTGGTCCGCTTGGCTGCCGGCTGGAACTGAGTCGGTCGCCGGTCCACCCGCTGAGACTCGGCCTCCTCCCTGGCCTGGGTCTCCAACTCGATCTCGCGCTTCCTGGCATTCGCCTGAAGCTCAGCAAAAGTATGGTAGGTGGAGTTCGACACAAACTCCCGGATATCCCTCCTCAACACTCCCAAGTACCGGCTCATCCGAGCCTGATCAGTGGACACCAGCTCGGGGCAGAACATTGCCCTCTCATGAAACTTCCGCGTAATCACCGCAACAGAATCAGTACCCTGCTTGAGGGTTAAGAACTCCTGCACCAATCGCTCCCTCTCCACCGGGGGAACGTACTCATCCCTGAACATGGCAGTAAATCCCTCCCATGTCACCGCTGTAGTCTCTGCCAAAGTGAAGTTCGCCGTCACGAACTTCCACCAGTCCTTCGCTCCCAGGCGGAGCTGGTTTAAAGCGAACCGTACCCTCAGGTGCTCCGGGCATGAACACGTGTAGAAGCACCCCTCTATGTCCGCGATCCACCTCATCGCAGCAATCGGATCCTGCGTCCCATCGAACTCCGGTGGCTTCGTGTTGCTGAACTCTCGGAACAGCAACGAGTCACCTCCCTGTGGCCTAGCAGCGGCCACAGCTGCGGTAGCTGCAGCGGTTGCAGCCTCAGTCAACGCGGCGTACCGCTCATCGAATGTCTCCATCAGGGTGGTCTTAATAGACCCAAACATCTCCGGGATCTCAGCCCGGATCGCTGCCGCCACCTCCTCGTGAATCATCTGACGAATATCCTCGTCACTCACACCGCTCGTACTCGCTCCGTGGCGCGGTCTAACCATGATGTCTCTGAAATACAACATAAAACTATCAGAGACTCCACCGAGTATAATTGCACTCGATACGCAACCCTACTCAGTCCCCGATATCCAGGGATTCTTACTTGGGTCTCCCACTGACCCGGTGTCCTCGGTAGTACGGGCCCAATACTACCGACCACACCGCATCAGTGTTCATCCCAAGTCCTCCTCCCCAAACTCCGGATAATGAGTACTCTACTGCTGATATGCACTATCTACCCGCATGCTAGCAACACATCTCATATGGGCAAATTTCCCTAGACTAAGGCATCACAAATCAGGCCACTCTAGTCCTATCATGGATACCTAGTCTTCTAGCATGCATAACAATTCATATCATATAATATTGTAAGGTATTTTGGGGATCTTTACCGTTCGGGCGCTGACTGATCGTACACACTGCTTCTTTCTTGCTCACCACAAAACCATTTACAAAAGTTTATGCCTTTATTTTTAAAAAAAGTTCAGCTACTCCCGAAGGTGCACCCGAATCCCTCAAACCAAGGCTCTGATACCAATTGTAACAACTCAAATTTTCTAACAAATTTTTCATTTTAAAAATATATTTATTTCCATTCAAAACAAGGCATAAATAGTTTAAGTGTTCTGTCAAATACAAATAATCAAAATCCCAAGATCATAAAAGTAGTCTTCAGTGTGTATCGATCACGCCGGCGCCTTCCCACGGTCCTCGCTAGTACCTGAAATACATGCACAACAACTGTAAGCATAAATGCTTAGTGAGTTCCCCAATATACAACTTACGCACATACGCCTTTCCAGGCCCGACCTTCCGGTCCATGTGTCTCAGGGGACTTCCGTCCCTGCTGGGTAAACCTTCCGGTCCTACCCACGCCGACCTTCCGGTCCATCACACAACATATCGCCTTCCGGCCCATAACATATTGCCTTCTGGCCCATAATATAATCGCCTTCCGGCCCATAACATACATAGCACAAATAACAAATAACTTACCACATATAGCATACATATCACATATCATATTCGACCTTCCGGTCACACAGTTAAACCCTTCCGGGTACAGTATAGTGAGAAGACTCACCTCGTAAAAGCTGAAAGCTAGCAAATCCTGAAATCACTCGTGCACAATCCGACGAGCTACAACCTCCCTATAACATCACATATCTCATTAATACTTATATCTTCTAAGTGTGACTATCCCTAAGAAGTCAGACTTAGGTCAACTCTGGTCAACGGTCAACGGTCAACTCGACCGGACTCGGCGAGTACCATGGAGACTCGGCGAGTCTAGACGTCCTCCAACTTTCTGAGATTCATTATCTACTCGTCGAGTATCCTCCTCGACCCGACGAGTTACCCCTGGAAGAATCGCGGGGCCACCCCGACTCCACTCGCCGAGTCTGAAGAACAACTCGGCGAGTCCCAGTAAATCTTCAAGCTACTCGCCGAGTCTGAAGAACAACTCGGCGAGTCCATGCCATGCAGACGAGTAACTGCCTTCTAAATTACGTATGATCCCGAGATATACAATCATGGGACTTTCTGGACTTCTAAACATCTTATTACTGGGGTATAAACGTTCGGGTAATAACATAATAACCCGTCTAATCACTAAATGGGTTTCATAAACCCTAATTTCGCATACACATCAAATAACAGAATTGGAATCCGAAATAATACCTGGAATATGCCCTCTCTGAGTCTCCAAACCGCAGAACTCGAATCCCTTGCTGTTCCTTTAGCCAAAACCCTTCTCCTCCTTGCCCAACAATCTCTTCAAGCCCTAATATCCTCCAATCTTGCTCTAGATGCCCACAGCCGTTTAGGGTTCCTCTCAATCGACTAAAGACGGACAATGACGGCATATAAGAGCATTATATACGATCCAAAACCGAACGGTTAGGGTTTCTGCTGAACAGCGTCGACTCGCCGAGTCCATATCTGGACTCGTCGAGTCCAGTCGCGAACCCGCGACCAAGTCTGCGATCCTACTCGGCGAGTCTAGGCTCCAACTCGCCGAGTCCCCTCTTAACTCACCCCAAAAACATAATTAAACAATACCTGAGATTTCGGGCTGTTACAATTTGTTTTTTGGTTGAATTTCAATATTATTATTAGTTTAATGTAATGAGTTTTTCCAATATTGTGAACAAAAAAAACTGGATTTTTTTTATAAATTTTTGCTGTTTTTTTTTTAAATTTTAAATTAAAAGTAATTACCTACAGATTACCTACAGAAAATCCGTAGGTAATGTTAGCCGTAGCAATTCTGAAGCTATATATTTCCGTAGCAATTCTGTAGCTATTCCATAGCTATTTTGTTCCATAGCTATTCCATAGGTATCCATTTCTGTAGCTATTCTGTAGCAATTTCGTAGTTATTTATTTCGGTAGCTATTCCGTTGCTATGTTAGCTACGGAAAATTCTGTAGCTATTCCGTAACAATTCTGTAGCTAATCCGTGGCTATAATTTTCCCACGGGCTATTATGCTACAGACATTTTTCCGTAGCAATTTACTTATAGCTACGGAATAACTACAAATTGTGCTGTAGCTATTGCACCAGTTTTCTAGTAGTGATGGTTATGGTGGGGTAGAGGAAGTGGGAGGACACTTAGGCAATAGTGTTGGAATGGGGAAGTCGACAATGATATACGGAGAGAAAGAGGAGTCATATCGATGGAAGCAGGATTTGTCATCGATGAACGATAGTAAGAAAGAATAAAACTTTAGGCTAAAGTTTTCCTTATTTCATTAATGCAATTGGCAGTTTTACACGTTAGCCTAGGAGTCTTTGTGGTGTGGTGTGGTACGGTTTAGAGTCAAGACCGTAAGTCGCACTGCATATACATATACAGTTTGAAATTTTTGAGCACCGTAAACCGCACCACAAAAGTTGTTGTCATACTCACGGCCGAGGCGACGGACCACACCGGGCTGTGCGACTAAGTTCATGGACCATATTTGTTGCTTATTAATCCAAAAGTCAAAACCGTGTGAAACCTTATATTCTATTATTTCAGAAACGGTTAGGTACCATTATTTTCTGTTTCTATTTTGAATGGCACATTCGTCATCCTGTTAGCGACAAATGGTATGATATATAATAATATTTTTGGTTCAAAATTAATAATTGCTTAATTTATGTATCAGGAAATTCAAAATGTCAATTCCATAATTGAAAGCCTTCCTGTTGGTGATGTTTTATATTTGAGTGAATTATCGGTCCATGTCGTTACATCAGATACTCAGATTCTTATACTTGGTCAAACATTTGCAATGTTGATAGATCGTGTACTTGTGTTAGGAAGAAGTTACAGTGTTGTCCCTCGTGCATATGAAAAAAAGAATTATATCTTTATTATTTGTCTTTAGTTATTTATAACTAGGTGTGAGACCCGTATGTTATACGGATTTGATAAAACAAAAAATTAAATATCAAAGTTTAAACAAAAATTTATTTAAATTTAAAATTTCACATTTGAAATTTAAAATTTAAAATTTAAATTTAAAAGGAAACATATTAAATATTATATGAGTAATAATATTTTGTAATTTATTGGTTATTTTTAATTAAAGTAACTATTAATTGATGTGTAAATATGATACGTTAATTAAGAAAAGATAAAAAATAAGAAAATGACAAATGGAAGAAACATTTAATCAAAAATACCAAAAAATGACATGTGTCAAAGTTAATGAGAGAGTAACAGGTGGCAATATTATTTTCATTTATTAGGTAGGATTTAAAAATCAAAATTACTTATATCCAAAATTACTTTTATATCAAATTACTTCTATATTCTTATCAAATTATCAAATTATCAAATTTATATTTATCCTTATACAAATTACTTCTATATCCTTATATTTATATTTGTAAAAGTTAAACTTACTTTGTATCCTTAGCAAATTATAAAATTTTTATTTATATCAAAACTTAAATTTTAATTTGAATTATATCAATTTAATATTAAAAAACTTATTAATTAAACCATAAAATTTTATTGAATTTCCGAAAATACCCTTCCCAAGTTAAATTCCGAACTAAAGATTAGGCTAGGTATCTTGTATTTCCGTATATCATCTTCGCCATACACCAAACATCTCTACATTCACTCTATTTTGTAAATTCGGTTTGTAGCTCTATGCATGTAGTGTCTATTGATCTTATATGTGTTTTTTTGCATGAAATTCAGGATGAGGGTTTTTGTTATTTAGGACTGAGTAATATGCGTATGTAGTAAGATCTCTAGACTTGCAAATTCCCATTGAGTTGGTGCTAAGGAACTCTGAAATTCGACTGTGACGATCTGGAATTGAGCATTAAATACATATATAGATAATGAGGGGGTCCAATATTCAAGTAGGCAAGATGAAGGAGAGATCAGAACAAAATCATAGATGTATTCAACGATTGGGTTTATGGTGTTGGTATTTTTGTGGCTTGATATTGTTTTGGAAGACACTAGCATCTGTGGTATTTTCGATGCAAGTTTAAATATTGGGATGTTTTTTCGGTGATGGTGGTATAGTTTATTCCGACTGTTACTCTTGGAGGATTTAATATCATTTCTTTCATAAGTTTTAGAGTTGGATGTTATTTTAAAGATTGTTCTCAAAGTCTAATGCTCTAATTGCTTGTTGTTTGCACTGGTCCTAAGGCTGGTTAACGGAGGAGATGTGTTGTCATGCTTAATTAAATCATGGTTGTTTTCAAGTGTATTATAGGCTTATTTATTTGTTCAGATTATATTACGGAGATGTGATGTTGATGATATAAAGAATTGATATACTTGTTTAAGGGTACATGCATACCTGGGATGAGGTATAAATGGCACCAGCAAGTAAGTGACGTGCAGGAACCTTTATAATATTTAATTAGGTTTAATGTTAATTAATTTGGTTTAATCCTAATCTTAAATAAAAAATGGTATTTTAGTTCAATCAAATGGATTTTTATTTCTCGATAGTTTTTTATATTAAATTAATTTAGTTTTTTATATTAAATTAATTTAAACATAATAAAATTATGAGTTTGGGTATGGATGTGTATTTTATAAATTTATAAGGATATAGAAGTAATTTGATTTTTACAAGGATATAGAAGTAATATTTTAAATTTAGAAGGATATGAATAAAATTTTCCGTTATAATCTATATCATACTATATATATATATAAAGGAAATATTTTTCTTTTCACCAAATCAATTTGAAATTCCTAACTTTTCATATTTCCATATAATATATTTTTTTTAACATAAATATGTTATTAATTATAAATAATATCATAAAAGTAAAACTTCTTGCATTATCAATAATTTCAAAATAGTGTTAAATGTATAACTTAAATAAATATATCAAACAAAGTTAAAAATTTAAAATAATGTTTAAAACTTAAAGTAAAATATCAAATAAAGTTTTAAAAAACTCAATGTATATTTTTTACAAGAGTTAAAACGAAAATATTAAACACAATATCTCGAAACCCTAAAGTCTTCTTAAGTGTTGTGAGCTCATTATGTGTATTTTGGTGTGTGTTTTAAGTTTATTTAAGGAAGAGAAGCTTGGTGTACGGTGGTGGTTCAAGCAGGAGCTTATAGATCTTGGCTCTCTTTTCCATTGCCAGCACATTTAAGGTATAAAGCTCTAACCTTGTAAATTAGAAGCTTAGATATATGTTTTTATGGATTTTAGTGCCTTTTTGGTCCCATAGTTGAGATCTTGTAGTTATGATCACTCCAGAAGCTTTGAGTTGCTCCTCTTGGTGTTTATGATGTTTTAGATTCACAAAGTTTGCATCTTTAGAGTTGTATAAGCCCCATTCATGAGATTAAGCACTTCTTATGGAAGTTGAATGCTATATCTTGAAGTTGGGACCTTTTGAGGCATGCGAAACCACCAAGTCAGTGACTTTAGGGTTCTAGATGTTCCTTGGGACTTGGATCTATGTTTTGGTTGTTTGGATTTAAGCATTAAGTGCTTAATAATCACTTTTGGGAATCAGTGTGTGAGTGCCCACTGTTGGTTCGAGGAACGCCCAACGTTCTGGCTGAGATTCGCGATCTATTGGTTGGTAATGAATGCTCAACGTTCCACAAGGGAACACCCATCGTTCGATCTTTTAGTAGGCTTCCTTTAGGCCATTTTATTGGAACTTGCTGCTTTGGGCTTTAGTGGACCATTTGAAATCAGTTCATGACACTTTATATATGCTTGGGTGTTAGGATAAAGCCCATTAGAGGAGTTTGGGCCCAATTTCGAAAATTAGGCCATAAGTGGGCCACTGGTGGACTGTACAAGAATATCTAGTTATGAACCTTTTATGTTATGGTTTTGGGCCTTAGTCATTAACCAAATTAGACCAGGGGTAAAATCGTCATTTTATCCTTAGATGGATTATTCGATTTTGATTGAATGTTATCTTGCACTAGTAGCTCAGGGTGTCGTTAGCATAGCAACTAGATACTTCTTTCTGAGAGATTTAACTTTTGGAGGTGAGTTTCCTTATTGGGTTTAGCAGGTTGAAGGCACAAATGTTGGCCCATGTTTATGATTTATCAGTATGCTAGCTGTCTTCGTGACTCTTTCATGTTTTTGTTTTTATATGCTTTCCGGGCTAAGGTTTGATGCCAGGAGGGGCCCGATGACTAGTTGTATACTATGTATCAATGTGATTATCGCATGTGTATGTGTTTACTTGATATATGTTATTTGTATGATGGGTGGGGCCCGATCTATTAGCAAGCTCAGCTTGATGTCGGGCGGGTTCCGATGCTTGGTGGGGGCCACTATATGTTTATTGTATGTATGGTATGTCATAGTTTGGGGGAAACTCACTAAGCTTTGTGGTTATAGTTTCTTGTTTAGTTTCAGGTACTTCCAGTTCCAAGGGGAAGAGCTCAAGTTGACTGCATTGCACACATCATTGGAGTTCCACCTTTTAAATTCACTCTGATTTTTTTTTTATAAAACTTGATAAGTTGGTTTTGTTATGATGAATGTTTGATATTTGGAAATACTATTTTATCTATTATAAGAAAATGAATTTTTTGGGACCATATTTTTGGATGTTACAAGTTGGTACCAGAGCCTTAGTTTGAGGGATTCGGGCACACTCCTAGGTGTATCTGAACTCAAACTAAGGACTTGGTAGAAAATTTTCAAAAGAAAAATATGTTTATAAAAAGAATTTCTAACAGAGAAAAAAGGTGTGGTGGATGCAATCAACCGAGCTCAAGTAAGTTATCCCAAATTACCCATACATGTTTATGATATATTTTGAATTGTGAATATGTGAATCGCATGCTAGAATAGGACTAAGTATCTAGGAGAGATGCCTTTGTGTGCCTGCTTTATGAGAATTATAGATTTACATGCTAGTATTGATCAGTCAGTAATAGGATGGCCTTATTAGGTTATGCTTTTTTCTAATTACTTGATGCTAGAATGCTGCTTGCTTTGGGCTTTTAGGAGTTTTAGCAAGCTTTAGCTAATTGGTAAGCGAATATGCTAAGTTACATATTATGGAAAGTATATTATTTTAGAGGGTTAGGTTTAGCTCTATTGCACAGCTCTTGTTTGAGTCCAACTATTATAGTGTTAGACCTTTCATTAGAAGAATTATCTAGTTTTTGTAATATGTAATTATATTCCTGATCTAGTTAGAGGAATTTAGTGTGAGTTCCTTCTGCAGTTTATAGCGGAGAGTGGTGTGGAGTTTGCCCTAAGAAAACCTAGGATAAGATCTAGTGTCGAGAGCCTTATATGCGAGGGAGGTTACAGGGTTTTTTTGAGTCACCTGGTTGGGTTAAATGAATTCTTGAGGAAAGTATACACAGATTTGGAAGGTAGTATGGGTCGTACCAATGGAAGCAGAGGATCCATACTCAATTCAAGGAGGGATGCGATAAGACCAGGAAGCTTGTAGGGTTGCGATTCCTTGGTATATTTCAATGTGAATTATGATGATTTTATTGTCTATTTTCAGTATGGTGGTATTGTGACGAAGATCCGTTGGCAATTCCTGTGCCGGTGAGGGTTCAGGCTCAAGTTCGAGAGTCGGGCAACTTGATAACCAGATGAGGGAGTTCATCTCGTCTGAGATTACATGCAGTATCCTTGAGCAGACTCTTTTGATCTTTAGCACGGTCAAGGAGGGTATTCTAGAGCGCCAGACTATCATGGGGCAAGGGACCCCATTGCGAGCAACAGGTGGTTGGTAGATGTTGCTAACGCCTTCTGAACCAACCGTTTTCCCGAGGGGGACAAGGTCAGACTCGCTTCCTGCCTCCTAAAGGACAGTGGATGTGATTGGTGGGAGGAGGTAAGGCATGCTATATGAGATGATCCTGCTATTGATTCGATGACCTAGAGTGATTTTTCGACTAGGTTCCGAGCTGAGCTTGCACCGGTGATTGAGGTGCAACAGTTGGCATCAGAGTTCCAGGATCTCCGTCAGACCACTAAGTCAGTGACTGAGATCACCACTATGGTCAGGGAGAGGGCACTTTTTGTTCCGTAGAATGTGGCGGACGAGGAGATGAAGAAAGCCCGGTACCTTGATATGTTGAGGAGTGATATTCAACAGTTTGTTAGCCGATCCAGCTACAAGACTCTTAAAGACATGATAGCGAGGGCTAGGGAGAGGGAAATTGACTTGGAGATGGAGAAAAAGAGGAAACCAGATTCTGTGACAAGTGTTTAGGTTTTGGGCAAGAGGCCTAAGGTATCTGATTCTAGACATAGAGGCCAGCATGGTCGTAGCCGCTGTGGCAAGTGCAGAAAGTTGGACGAGGGGAAGTGCAGAGTGGGTGGTTCTGGCTGCTTCAAGTGCAGCCAGACTGTTCATATTGGAAGGGATTGTACTGCTGCCAGCCCCGCCATTCCGGTATATAATCTGATTTGCTTTCAGTGCAATCAAAGGGACCATAAGAAGGCCCATTGTCCGAGTTTTTCTGTGGCAGGACCGATGTTAGCACCCACCCCTGTGACTTTGAGGATTAATGATGGCCGTTAGAGCTCGGCAGATGCACCATCGACGATGAGAAGGGCTTTCCAGCTGACGGTAGAAAAGGCACGTGTAACTCCCAAAGTTTTGACGGGTATGTATCTTCTCCTTATCTCTTTATTTATATTAATTTGTTGCTTATGTTTATGTGTTTTATTTTACGATCGCTCCTTGTGAGCGGTATCTCTTCTTTAGAATTATTTGATTCAGGGGCTACGTGATCTTTTGTATCTCTTGCGCTTAGAAAGAGATTTGATGGTGCTTTGGGGGAGCTGGATCATCCTCTTGATGTGGATATTGATGATGATAGGACAGTCAAGGTTGCAAGAGTTCATCAGGATTGTAGCCTCTAGTTGTTTACTGAGTGATATCTGGTTGATCTGGTTCCCATTTCTCTGCATGGCAACAAGGTCATCGTCGGCATGGATTGGTTGAGCCCTAATGGGGCAGTGATCGACTGTGAGCAGCAGTTAGTTCGGATTCGGACCCCAAGTGAGGAATAATAAGTTATTAAGGGAGAAAGGCCATAGTGTGGGGCGATTATGTATTTTGCAGCGAGGGCCAGATGTCATCTTTATCATGGATGCTCGGGGTTCGTCGCCTATGTCATGGATACCCAAGATAAGGGTAAGGCAAATGTCGACATTGTGCCAATTTTATGGGAATATCCGAATGTCTTCCTGGAGGATTTGCCTGGGGTACCTCTAGAGACGCTAGTAGAGTTCAAGATTGATTTGATTCTAGGCGAGGCTCCGACAGCCAAAGCACCGTATCATTTGGCTCCTCCCCAAATACAGGAGTTGTCTATATAGCTACCAGAGCTGTTAGACAAGGAATTTATTAGCCGAGCAGCTCGCCATGTGGTGCCCCGATTTTGTTTGTGAGGAAGAAGGACATGTCTCATCGTATGTGTATTGATTACCAGGAGTTGAATAAGGTAATGGTGAAGAACCATTATCCCCTTCTAAGGATTGATTATCCTTTCGACCAACTTCAGGGTGCATCTTGGTTCTCCAAGATTGATCTGTGATCGGGATATCATCAGATGTAAATAGGGGCGAGGATGTGCAAAAGACAGCTTTTCGGACTTGATATGGTCATTATGAGTTCGAGGTGATTCCTTTCGGGCTCATCAATGCTCCAGCCGTGTTCATGGATCTTATGAACCGCATGTGCAGCCGGATGCTTGATCGGTCTGTGATAGTCTTTATTGATGATATCTTGCTCTATTCCAAGACCTAGGAGCAGCATGTGCAGCACTTGAGGGAGGTGCTGGAGAACTTAAGGAGGGAGAGACTTTTTGCAAAGTTCTCCAAGTGTGAGTTCTGGTTGCGCGAGGTGCAGTTTATAGGGCTACTTCTCAATCAGAAGAGTATTCTGGTCGATCCGGCCAAGGTCGAGGTCATGATGTAGTGGGAGGTTCCAAGGTCTCCATCTGAGATTCAAAGTTTCCTTGTTCTGGTGGGTTACTATCAGAGATTCATCTTGGATTTCTTTAAGTTTGTCATTCCATTGACCCGATTGACCATGTATTCGGTGACATTTCGCAAGGGACCTGAGGAGTAGGAAGCTTTCGAGACTCTTAGAAAATGATTGTGTGAGGCGCCAATTCTGATTTTGCTAGAGGGTGTCTATCATTTTGTGGTTTATTATGATGCCTCGATCACGGGTTTGGGTGCAGTTTTGATGCAGTGGGGTCGCATGATCGCTTACGCTTCGAGGCAGTTGAAGCCTAATGTGGCAAATTATCCGACACATGATTTGGAGCTGGGGGCTAAGGTTTTTTCTCTCAAGATTTGGCAACATTAATTCTATGGGGTTCGTTGTCCTATTTACATGGACCATGAGAGCCTAAGATATTTGATAGATTAGTCAAACCTGAATATGAGTCAGGGTCGTTGGTTGGATGTGGTGAAGGATTATGATTGCGATATCCTTTATCACCTGGGAAAGGCCAATATGGTGACCGATGCTCTCAAGCGCAAGGTGTTCGCCACCCCGATTCGAGGTATATGCTTGAGGATGACGGTGATTACTCCATTGCTAGAACGGATTAGGGAGGCACAGGTTGAGGCTATGAAGGCAGAGCACCGGATGTTTAAGCGGATTGTGGGCCAGGTGGATTCCTTCGATTATGATAGTTGTAGACTGTTGACTCTACATCGGAGGGTTTGGGTTCAATATTAGGATGGGATGCTACAAGTTCTAATGGAGGAGGCTTACAAGTAGAGATTCTCCATTCATCTCGGGGAGAAGAAGATGTATAGCCATCTTCACCCTGATTATTGTTGGCCCTACATGAAGCGGGGTATATCATGGTTTATGGAATGGTGCTTGACTTGTAGGAAAGTCAAGGTTGAGCATCAGCAACCTCACGACAAGATGCAGTCGTTGGAGATTCCCGTATGGAAATGGGAAGACATTACCATGGATTTTATCACAAAGCTTCCCAGGACTGCGCATGGAGTGGTTTTGCTTTGGGTCATTATTGATCGATTGACCTAGAGAGCACATTTTATCCTGGTCCAGGAGAGTAGTTCTTCAGAGAAGTTAGCCAGGATTTATGTTCGGGAGGTGGTGGCACATCCTAGGGTACCGATGTCCGTGGTTTCAGACCGGGATGTTCGTTTTACTTCCATATTTTGGAAGCGGTTTCATGACGATATGGGTACTCATCTATATTTCACTACGACATGTCATCCGTAATCCGATGGGAAGAGTGAGCAAACTATCCAGACTCTTTAGGACATGATGCTTGCGTGTGTATTGGATTTTTGTGGGAGTTAGGATATGTATCTTCCCTTAGAAGAATTTTCGTATAACAACAGTTATCATGCTAGCATTGATTGACCTCCTTTCGAGATGCTCTATGGGAGGAAATGTTGGACCCCAATTTATTGGGGTGAGGTCCTTCAACGGGTCATGGGGGATACCACGGTGGTGCCCAAGACCACTGAGCTGATTCAGCAGGTCCAAAGCAGACTCCAGACAACTCAGAGTTAGCAGAAGAGTTATGCTGAAAGGCGCTGGTTGGACTTGGAGTTTCAAGTTGGAGACATGGTTCGCCTAAAGGTGTCACATTGGAAAGGTGTCATCTGGTTACAGAAGTGGGGAAAGTTGGGCCCTAGGTATATCGGTCCCTTTAGGGTTTTGCCTTGAGTGGGTCGGGTAGCTTATCGTCTTTATCTTCCAGTCGAGCTCAGTCAGATTCATAGCACCTTTCATGTCTCTTAGCTGCGGAAGTGTTTAGTGGATGATTCTGTAGTTGTACCTTTGGAGGATATTAAGGTGGATGACTGCCTGAATTACATTGAGAGACTGGTGGAAAATTTTAGATTGGAAGGTAAAAACCTTGAGGAACAAGGTTGTTGTAACATCCCGGAATATCAAGAGTAAAGTTGAAGGGCTAAAAGTGTAATTGTGGTAGGGCAACTCAGCGAGTCCATGGGTGGACTCGGCGAGTAGGGTCGCGACTCTAGTCGCGTGTTAAATGGCCAACTCGGCGAGTCGGCGGCTGGACTCGGCGAGTAGGTGCTGAGTGGAGAAAACCCTAACTTCGAGGGTTGAGCCCTATATAAAGAACATTATATCTTCTCCCCAGCATCCTTATCATTCCTTGAGTTCCAGAAACCCTAAATTCGTGAGGAGACCCCATTGTTGAGTGAATTAGAGCTTGAAGAAGGATCTTTGGTGCTTTAAGCTTGAAGATTGGAGGCTTGTATCAGGGAGCTTGGGGAGATCAGGAATCTACAGTTGGTTGGGCTCATTCCAGGGGTAAGGAACCATTTCCTTAAGCTATTTTCTTCATGGGTTCATGTGGGGTGGTTGATATGACATCTAATTTGAGAAAGAAAATTGGATCTAGGGATGCTACTTCAGATCTAAGCTTGTGATTGTCCTATATGTCATAAAGTCCTGATTCTTGATTGTTTGGTGAAGCTCTTTTGTCCCAAACCCTAGCCCTAGAGTGTAAATTGCCTAGATCTCTTTGGATTCACATAAAGTTTGCAACTTTACGTGATGGATGGGTTGTAGAAGAGTAGATTTATGGTTTAGAGCTTCTGCATAGCTTGGAAAGCCTCTATGTGGTTTCAGATCTAGAGGCACTCGGCGAGTCACAAAGGTGTACTCGGCGAGTTGCTTGAAGATAGGCTGGAACTCGGCGAGTTAGAAGAACAACTCGGCGAGTAGGATGAAGATAGCCTCGGACTCGGCGAGTCTGTTCTTGGACTCGGCGAGTCTGGTCGTGAGGCCCTAATCTTCTTCTGGTTGAGCTATGAATCGACGAGTCAAGGGAGGACTCGGTGAGTTGAGTGCATGTGGACTCAGAGTTATGAGACTCGGCGAGTCTCGGGGTGACTCGGCGAGTTGAGTTGCAGATTGGGGAAGTTCTAAGCATGGGGACTCGACGAGTCATTGGGTTGACTCGGCGAGTAGAGTCAGTCAGGAGGTTGACTTTGACTTTGACTTGACCAATGGTTGACCAGTTGACTTCTAGGGCCATTTTGGTAATTGTTGGATTTTGTTTCGAGTTCAGAGTTTTGGTGTTGGCCAGTGTTGGAGATCGTATCAGTGGTCAGAGCAGCTTGGGTTTATCTGTTCAGTCAGTAGTTGCGAGGTGAGTTATCCTCACTATATCAACAGGGTCTAAGGCACCAAGTCCGGCCCTTTTATCGGACTGAGATCCGGGTATCGTTGTTATGTTATTGTTTTGCTATGTTTGCATCCTGGTATATAGGATGATGCTATGCTAGTGACAGGTTAAGGTTGGTATCCTGGTATATAGGATGATGCTATGCTAGTGACCGGTTAAGGTTGGTATCCTGGTATATAGGATGATGCTATGCTAGTGACTGGTTAGGTCGGTATCCTGGTTAGGAGGATGATATGTTATGTGATCTGTTAGATCGGTTGATTGAATGTAAATTGTTATATGCTTGAATGTTTATGTGCACATGGTTGTTGGACTGGGGTTGGGTTGAGGCGTGTCCTGCTTTGTGCTGCAGGCCAACATACCTAGGGCGGAGCGGTTGTCCCGAAGGCCCAGCGAGCGGTCCGGATAGGCTGTAGGCCCCAAGAGGGCAGACGAGACGTGTCGAGGCTCAGAGAGTGGACTAGGCCGACTGAAGGCCCGGTGCAGGTGGACCAGTCATACTGTAGACTTAGAGAGTGGACCAGGTGGATTGAAGGCCCGGTGCGGGCGGACTAATCACACTGCAGACTCGATGTATATGGCTAGACTCGGAGGGTGGACCAGGTGGACTGTTGGTGCGGCGGACCAGTCACACAGTAGACCTGAAGTGCATGGCTGTTCTGTTTTCTGATATGATATGGCATGTTATGCGTGTATGGTATATGTGGTTGGTATTTTGGGGGTATCTCACTCAGCTTTTGGGCTTACTGTTGTGGATTAATGTTTTTCAGGTTCTTCAGGAGACAATGGCAAGGCAAAGGCGTGATCGTACCGCTCATCATGATTATGTTTTATGATGTGATTCTGGGAAGACTCTGATAATAATTGTATTGAGAACCTTATTGTAAAAAACATTATGAAAATGGGTTGTTTTTGAAAAGTTAAAATTGGTTGAAATTTTGTGGTCGTTACAAGTTGGTATCAGAGCCTTGGTTTGAGTGAATTGGAGGAACATTCGTGTGAATCCAGTCTCAAATCAAGGAGAGTTTTCAAAAGAGAATTTAAAATCGTTTTCAAAATGAGTAAAAAGGAGGACGCGGAGGTACGATCAGCCGGAGCCTGTAAGTGACCCCAAAATACCATACATTTTATTTGTTTATGAGCTTGATAGAACAACATGCTAGTACTAGGCTAGGGATCTTCAGGATTTCATGATAATGGTGCCTGTTTTATGATGCCTGCTTGCCTAGGGATTCTTCTGTGGGAGATTTCCAGTGTTCCTCTAGGAGTGAGGGTTGAGTTATTGTTATGTTTGTTCTTCACTAGGGTGTTGTGATGATAATTGATATAAATATAGGTAGGTGTGGAAGGTAGTATGGGCCCGTACTACTGAAAGCACAGGACCCATACGCGTATCAAATAAGCCACAACCTCTAGGGTTGGTTCCCGGGTTAGTGGGAAGTATCTGAGATCTTGCTATGTTTTTCAGTACGGTGGTTACGAGGCATGCTGGGAGTGGATCCGGGTCAGGATCGGGAGCAGGAGAGGATGGTCAGGGTGGGTCGGTACCACCCAAGGTTATTGGTCAGATGAGCATAGGCGAGTTGGATGCTAGGATTCGTAAGATCCTGCATGATGAGGTTGCTGCATTGTTCCGGGCCGAGCTTCCGGAACTGTTTGGGTTGATCAAGACCGCCATGGTTGAGTATTTTGATGAGCGCAATGCGGCTCTCACAGAGACGGCCGCCGCTGCGGCTACAGCGGCTGTAGCAGCGACAGGGGGAGGAGCTGGTAGAGGTTTCCAGTACCGGGACTTCGATAATACGAAGACCCCTACCTTTGATGGAGTTCAGGACTCGATTGTTGCTATGATATGGTTTTCGGACGTGGAGGGGTGTTTCTTCACGTGTTCATGCCCTGCTGATCAAAGGGTGAGGTGTGCTCTGAACTTGTTGAGGCTTGGGGCGTAGGATTGGTGGAGATTGACCACGGGGTCATATTCAGATGCGCAGATGGGTGCGGTTTCATGGGATCAGTTCCGACAGATGTTCAACACTAGTTATGTTCCGCGGGTTGAGACGGAGAGATTGGCTCAGGAATTCCTTGAGCTGAAGCAGGATTCAGAGTCAGTGACGGAGATCACCAGGATGTTCACTGAGAGGGTGATGTTTTGCCCCGAGTTTGCTTCAGAGCAGGCTCAGATGTCCCGATATCTGAGTATGCTCAAGAGGGATATCAGGCAGTTTGTGTCTACTCAGAGGTGTGAGGCGTTGTTAGAGTTGCAGGAGGCCGCCAGGCGGCGTGAGTTGGAGATTGAGTTGCAGTTGCGAGAGCAGAGGCAGGCTCTGGTGCAGTCGCAGCCGGCGCCGAAACGTTCTAAGACTGTCGATTCTAGATTGGGAGATCAGAGCAGCCACACTTGTGGGAAGTGTGGGAAGGGTCACACTGGAGTTTGTAGGTCCGGTGGTGCATGCCGCAAGTGCGGAAAGGAGGGGCACTATGCGAGGGATTGTCGGCAGATAGCCCCGGGTCGGGATTTGAGGATCTGGTATCATTGTCATCAGGTTGGGCACTTGAGGGTCAACTGTCCACAGCTTGCTGCGGGACCGGTGGAGGCTCCAGCACCGGCCACATTGAGGATCATGGGTGGAGGTCATGGTGGAGCGGAGCCCCCAAGGGCTCAGGGTCGCGCTTTTCAGCTTATAGCATAGGAGGTCAGGGCAGTGCCGGATGCAGCTGTGGGTATGTTTCTTTCTTGATGTCTTATTATTTTATGATTATTGTAGGGTATTGTTTATCTGCTAGTCTCATTGTGTGGTTTTCGGTATTGTATCCGTTGATTTTGAGGGTTATGGTATGGTTATGGGTTTAGTGATGGGAATTCTGTTGGTTATCATTCATGAGGGTTATTAGTGGAAATCTGGCGTTTGGTCTGAATGTCGGGTAGCATCTTCAGTCTGAGGAGTGGTTAGCTGAATATCGGGTTTCTTTCGAGCCCGGGATGATTAGTGTTGATAGGTGATTTCGTGAAGGTTGCTCGTGCTAGTGGGAATCAGTTCGTGTGTAGCTGTTTGTGTTGTGTGGGGTTGTCGAGGGAGGTCGGTGATGGCGACCGGTGGTTGATAGTCAGTACACTAAGTGGGGGAGAATTGGAGAATTCTCCGGAACATCGATGAGCATGAAAGGCTGTTTAGCTGCTTGAGATTCAGCAGTGATTCTGTTAGCTAAAGCGTAGGCTGGTATGAGTAAGTGGCAGGCGTGCGGGGCGGGATACAGACCAAGGGTGATTGATTTTGGAAGGCCTGGGGTCGGGCTGGATTTGAGTATGTAGGATGGAGGTAGAGTTCCGAACCCCTAGAGGGCTAGAACAATATGCATGAGAGAGTTCCTCGGAGGGATAGCTCGGAATGATGAATGCCAGTTGAGCGGTCCGGATAGACTGAAGGCCGGTAGGCGTACCAGTCAGGCCGAAGGCTCAGAGAATAGTCCAGCCAGGTTGAAGGCCCTGGAGAGCGGTCCAGAGCGGCTGAAGGTTCTGAGAGTGGTCCAGATTGGCTGAAGGCCTGGTAAGGCGGTCCAGTCATGCTGAAGACTCTGCAGGTGTTGTTAGATCAGTTCGAGGAAATGGATTGTGTATGTCGCGATGTGTTAGCGTTAGAAGGTCTGGCCCCGGGTATTGATCTCGATTAGTGGAGAAGTGCATGGACTCGAGAGTCCTTGCGATCGGATTCAGAGCATGTGTGGTGCATGGGATAGCGGTTATGCTATAGGGGAGTGGTGTAACGTTGGGCGGACACCGTGGCACTTGTCGTAGTAACAAGGCGGCCAAGTGGATTTCCTTGGTAAGGAAAGGGGGAGGAATATAGCTCCGAGAGGGAGTGTAAATTCACGAAAGTGAAAGTAGTGGTGTGAAGATATGATAGGGGTGTTCCAATTATGGTTGTTGCGCAGTATGTGCGGCGGTGGTATGGAATCACATCCAGTTTGGATGTCTGCCGAGGTCACTGAAGGAATTCCGAGGGTGTAGAGCCAAGAGGCTCGGAAGGGATGTAGGGAGGGAGTCTTGGACTCCCAGCTTGATTTCGATCAAGGAATTGTGTATGTAGTGGTAATTCATCCTGGGGGATGTTTGGAGGTGTCATCAGTGTATCGGGTTTTCCCAACCCGAGAATGCTAGAGTCAGTTCAGCATGGGTATGAGATTGCGGAAGAGAACTCATGGGAGTTGCTCTGAGGCTGAAGAATGTGTCATTCTGTCAGCATGGGGTGGTTGAATTTGGACTCGAACTGGGAATTCGGGTGGTTCATGGTTATTTCTAGCTCGTATGAGTCAAGTGATTGTTGTGATTTGGGGCGAGTGAAGTATCATGGAGTGGTACTCGGTTGATAAATGTGGTTATCAGAGGATGAGGTCGGTGGCCAGCTTGAAGCGGTGGTTAGAACACCGCAAGAAGGGAAAGTTGGGTTTTGGGTTTCGGTGGTTGTGTCTTGAGGAACCTGGTCTAGTTATGCCAGGTGGTGCATTACGAGAGTAGTTCTGGAGTCGTGTTGCCGCAGGCTTCGAGGGCGAAGCCTAATTTAAGTGGGGGAGAATTGTAACATCCCGGAATATAAAGAGTAGAGTTGAAGGGCTAAAAGTGTAATTGTGGAAGGGCAACTCAGCGAGTCCATGGGTGGACTTGGCGAGTAGGGTCGCGACTCTAGTCGCGTGTTAAATGGCCAACTCGGCGAGTCGGCGGCTGGACTCGGCGAGTAGGTGCTGAGTGGAGCAAACCCTAATTTCGAGGGTTGAGCCCTATATAAAGAACATTATATCTTCTCCCCAGCCTCCTTATCATTCCTTGAGTTCTAGAAACCCTAAATTCGTGAGGAGACCCCATTGTTGAGTGAATTAGAGCTTGAAGAAGGATCTTTGGTGCTTTATGCTTGAAGATTAGAGGCTTGTATTAGGGAGCTTGGGAGATCAGGAATCTACAGTTGGTTGGGCTCATTCCAAGGGTGAGGAACCATTTCCTTAAGCTATTTTCTTCATGGGTTCATGTGGGGTGGTTGATATGACATCTAATTTGAGAAAGAAGCTTGGATCTGGGGATGCTACTTCAGATCTAAGCTTGTGATGGTCCTATATGTCATAAAGTCTCGATTCTTGAGTGTTTAGTGAAGCTCTTTTGTCCCAAACCCTAGCCCTAGAGTGTAAATTGCCTAGATCTCTTTGGATTCACGTAAATTTTGCCACTTTACCTGATGGATGGGTTGTAGAAGAGTAGATCTATGGTTTAGAGCTTCTGCATGGCTTGGAAAGCCTCTATGTGGTTTCAGATCTAGAGGCACTCGGCAAGTCACAAAGGTGTACTCGGCGAGTTGCTTGAAGATAGGCTCGAACTCGGCGAGTTGGAAGAACAACTCGGCGAATAGGATGAAGATAGCCTTGGACTTGGCGAGTCTGTTCTTGGACTCGGCGAGTCTGGTCGTGAGGCCCTAATCTTCTTCCGGTTGAGCCATGAATCGATGGGTCAAGGGAGGACTCGGTGAGTTGAGTGCATGGGGACTCAGAGTTATGAGACTCGGCGTGTCTCGGGGTGACTCGGTGAATTGAGTTGCGGATTGGGGAAGTTCTGAGCATGGGGACTCGACGAGTCACTGGGTTGACTCGGCGAGTAGAGTCAGTCAGGAGGTTGACTTTGACTTTGACTTGACCAAGGGTTGACGAGTTGACTTCTAGGGCCATTTTGGTAATTGTTGGCTTTTGTTTTGAGTTCAGAGTTTTCGGTTTATCTGTTCAGTCGGCCCTTTTATCGGACTGAGATCTGGGTATCGTTGTTATGTTATTGTTTTGCTATGTTTGCATCCTGGTATATAGGATGATGCTATGCTAGTGACCGGTTAAGGTCGGTATCCTGGTATATAGGATGATGCTATGCTAGTGACCGGTTAAGGTCGGTATCCTGGTATATAGGATGATGCTATGCTTGTGACCTGTTAGGTCGGTATCCTGGTTAGGAGGATGATATGTTATGTGATCTGTTAGATCGGTTGATTGAATGTAAATTGTTATATGCTTGAATGTTTATCTGCACATGGTTGTTGGACTGGGGTTGGGTTGAGGCGGGTCCTACTTTGTGCTGTAGGCCAACATACCCAGGGCGGACCGGTTGTCCCGAAGGCCCAGCAAGCGGTCCGAATAGGCTGTAGGCCCCAAGAGGGCAGACCAGACGTGCCGAGGCTCGGAGAGTGGTCCAGGCCAACTGAAGGCCCGATGCAGGCGGACCAGTCATACTGTATACTCAGAGAGTGGACCAGGTGGATTGAAGACCCGGTTCGGGTGGACCAATCACACTGCAGACTCGATGTATATGGCTAGACTTGGAGGGTGGACCAGGTGGATTGTTGGCCGGTGCGGCGGACCAGTCACACAGTAGAACCGAAGTGCATGGCTGTTCTGTGTTCTGATATGATATGGCATGTTATGCATGTATGGTATATGTGGTTGGTATTTTGGGGGTATCTCACTAAGCTTTCGGGCTTACAGTTGTGGTTTAATGTTTTTCAGGTTCTTCAGGAGACTGTGGCAAGGCAAAGGCGTGATCGTACCGCTCCTCATGATTATGTTTTATGATGTGATTCTGGGAAGACTCTGATAATAATTGTATTGAGAACCTTATTTTAAAAACATTATGAAAATGGGTTGTTTTTGAAAAGTTAAAATTGGTTGAAATTTTGTGGTCGTTACAGTTGTGGAGTTGGTTCAGGTGTAGTGGCTACACCGCAAGGGGTCTGAGTGGACATAGGAGCTAGAGGAAGAGATGAGGGAGCGTTATCCCAAATTGTTCGAGGCGACGGACTTCAAGGACGAAGTCTGATTCAAGCGGGGGAGAATTGTAACGTCTGATCTAGATATTATTCCGTTTTGGTCCCTTATATATTCAATTATGGATTTTTGGCCTTGTTTTGCATTTTTATGGTGGAGGAAGGACCATTCTTGCCTAGATTGGACTTTTGGGGGCGAAGCTTGAATGCGGGTCATTCTTTTGGGGAACGTTGAGCGTTTACACATGGAGCTCAAAACCCTATTGTTTAGGTTTCAGACCTATTAAAACACCTTAAGTCCCAGGTATTGGCCTCATTTCCAGCCTCCATAGCCTCAAACCCTAACCACGAAACCATAGAGCCTCCTTAAGTGTTGTGAGCTCATTGTGTGTGTTTTGGTGTATGTTTTAAGCTCACTCAAGGAAGAGAAGCTTGGTGCAAGGTGGCAGTTCAAGTAGGAGCTTATAGATATTGGTTCTCTCCTCCATTTCTAGCATATTTAAGGTATAACACTCTAAACTTGCTCATTAGAAGCTTAGATCTAGGTTTTTATGGATTTTAGTTCCTTTTTGTTCCCATGGTTGAGATCTTGTAGTTATCATCACTCCAAAAGCTTTGAGTTGCTCCCGTTGGTGTTTATCATGTTTTAGATTTGTAAAGTTTGCATCTTTAGAGTTATATAAGCCCCGTGCATGAGATTACGCCCTTCATATGGAAGTTAAATGCAATATCTTGAAGTTGGGACCTTTTGGGGCATGCAAAGCCACCAAGTCACTGACTTTACGTTTGTTGATGTTCCTTAGGTCTTGGATCTATGTTTTGGTAATGTGTATTTAAGCAGTAGTGCTTAATAATCACTTTTTGGAATCAGTGTGTGAGTGCCCAATGTTAGGTCGAGGAACGCCCAACGTTTTGGCTAACGCTCGCGATCTGTTCTCTGGTGACGAACGCCCAACATTCCACAAGGGAACGACCAACGTTCGATCCTTCATTGGGCTTCCTTTGGGGCATTTTCTAAGACCTTGCTGCTTTGGGATTTAGTGGACCATTCGAAATTAGGTCTTGGGACTATGTATATGTTTGGGCTTTAGGGTAAAGCCTATTAGAGGAGTTTGGGACCAATTTGGAAAACTAAGCAATATGTGGCCCGTTTGTGGACTTTAGAAGATTATCTAGTGATGGACCTTTTATGTTATGGTTTTGGGACTTAGTCATTAACCAAATTAGACCAAGCGTAAAATGGTCATTTTACCCTAAGATGGATTATTGGATTTTCATTGAATGTTATGTTGCACTGATAGCTCGGGGAGTCGTCTGGGCAGTACCTAGAGGCTTCTTTCTGAGAAATTCAACTTTTCAAAGTGAGTTCCGTTACTGGGTTTAGCGAGTCGAAGGCACCAATGTCGGCCCGTGTTTATGCTTTGTTAAAATGCTACATGTCTTTGTGATTCTTGCATATGTATGTGTTTATATGCTTTCCGGGCTAAGGTCTGATGTCGGGCAAGGCCCGATGAGTATTCGTATGCTATGTATCTATGTGATTATCTCATGTGCATCACACACAACATTGGAGTTCCGGATTTAACATTTACTCTGATTTTTTATAAATACTATTTTATCTATTATAAGAAAAGGAAATTTTTTGGACAATATTTTTGGATGGTACATCTGATATAGATGAACGTCTTAATGTATAAACTCTCTAACTTTATCCCTTTAAAAGGCCAAGATGAATGCGTAACCAAACTCTAAGTCAAAGCTAACACCTTTTGCTCAAGAACCCATGCATGGATGGATGAGAGTACCCAAGCTCTCATTTTATGAATCTATAACCTAAAAACATTAGAAAGAGGCATTGAAATGATCTAGGGTAACCTATACTCCCAAGGACCAAGGTCAAGGCATAGAAGCATAAAAACCCATGAATTAATTAGATCTAACAAAATACAATCAAGATGCATGCTTTATACCTTCTGAAGATAAGTGATGAAGTGCAAAGTCTATATCTACATAGCTTGGAGCTCGCACTTGCTTCTCTAATGGATCCTTCTTCAAGAATGAACAAAAAATCACATTAATGCTTCAAAAACTCATAATTAGTGGCTAGTATTTCAAAAGAATGGTATGAGGTGATGGAGGCTAGTAATGGGAAGGGTTCCAAGAAGTTAGAATCCTTAAATAGGGCTCAAAAACACAGTATTAGGGTTTTAGTTAACAACAGTTATGCCATACGTAGCTTATTAAAAATGATATATGATTTCTACATGTATGCCATGCACAGCTCTCCTACGACCTATGTTGATCAAAACCACAACTTTTACTTCAAATTTAAACAACCATAACTTCTTTGTTTCAACTTTGTTTTGGGTGTTCTTTATATGCATGGAAAGGTATTGACGAGCACCACATTTTTATCTAGTTACTTTTAGGTAAAAAATGTCGAACTAATAACTATAATCCATACAGGAAGCATAACATATAACTTTTTTCATTTTACCCATTCCTTCTAACACACGAACCAAGGGCTTAGATCTCATCAACACTATTAACAACCCTCGGTAAGGTTCAAACTTTACTTCTTCAAAGCCCAAAGCCTTTACATGATCGAGATATAGTGCACGAGCCCTGAATTAAGGAATGTCCCGAAATAGGGTGTTACAACTCTCCCCCACTTAAATTATATTTCATCCACCAAATCATTCATTACTGTTTCCTTTACCACACCAACCAATCTTGCCCGAAATTCCTCAATTCTAATTAAAACTGAGAAGTCATCACACACCTACGACCACCTACCAATAATGCTATCGAAGCCCGGACATAGCATAAATCACATACCCTAATGAAGAACGAAGCCTAATATTCTGCCCTCAGCCAACAAAAGAAAGTCCAATTGCATTGTCCTAAAACTTAAAACCCTTTACTATTTATTACTTCTAGATAGACAGAACTATTCATTACCGAATCCATAAAGACTCCACTTTGAAATTTTAACTGAATGAACCCCTCCGACCCTGAATCATCTTTTTGATTATTCGGGAAAACAAAATCCCTAACATTTCACTGATGTCGATAACCTTGAACCTTAAACAAAGGTGACTCCCACGACATGACTCAAAAATTAGTGCCAAACCAATACATTGTTGACATCCTCTTAACCAAAATTTTGCATATTCTATCTACCCGAGATCCCCTGATTTTATCCTAACCTTCTAATAAACTGGGATGCACAATCCTTAACCATTTGCTGAGACCGACAATCTTACACACGATCGTAAAGCGAGACTCTGCCCAAGAGGCTTAACTGATAAAGGCTACCCTAGCGTATCTACCACACGGATCCAACCTGTTGATCACTAAGCTTCCCCAATACAAACTTATTCTAACACCCAAACTCGGCCAGACACTGTTGGGTTCCACCCTCACGAGTCATACACTTATTGATTCAAGATACACCGTGATACCATTTATACCACTTGAACGTTAAGATTACTGATCACCCTGATCTTACCATCATTCCATCATTGGCTTGGAAATTCACAACCAAAAAAACATGCCCCGTACATGACCTTAAACGTCTGAGTGGCCAAAAATAACATGACCAATCGGGGTTCGTCTATAGGTCTCACCCAAAGTAGCATAACCAAATGAGCCTCACCCTCAATCGGGAGCTATAAAAGTCTAATCGCTGATACAACTCTAACAGTCCTCCTGCTTGAACACAGAGCGGCTAAATTACAATAACAAGCCCTACTCAACAAGGACGAAGGTTGTGATCCCCTCATAGTTTTACAATCCTTTCATGCAATGGGAAAACACATCTTATTGGATACTACAAGTAGCTTGTAGTCTTTCCATACTTCCACAATGGTCATGGTCCCAACATATGGTCTTTCCAGTTATCCATAATACTGAGTTGAAATCAACATGAGCTAAAAACCCAACCTACTAAACCCCAATAAGGTGTTTATGTTGTGTTTGGAACCACAAATCCTTCATCTAACAAGAAAAGGCAGAGAGGTTCTAACACAACCCTTAACCTGAACCTAGTCATGAACCCATAATGCACCACTACCAATGCTTCACATCCTCGGACAAGATAACCTGAACCTTTCAACATTTTCCTCCCTGATTATAACAGAACAATAAATATTATTCTGGGCATAAACTCTGACTCATGCTACAACCGTTACTATCTCTTCTCCCGTCCTAGAATATGAAGCTCCATGTTGATTTACACTTGGAAATATTCCCGTTAATCCAAATGATTCTCCACCACATGGATTCAGCTGCACTCTGCCAACCTCATAACCAATGGTTTCCCAAACCATCTCATAGCCTTACAAATCTACAATTATCATCTTGAGTTACAAGAACTAGGGTACCTACAACCCATACTAGATTAAACACTTTTCTTCTCCTGACATTAATTGAGGTGCCCAAAGCACTTGCTCCTGAAATACTTCTAAATCCTTGACCAACCTTAATTGATGATGAAGAACAAATAAACCCCTTATCGGAATGGGCGGATCACCAATCTAACAATTTACTTGTCGGAAGATTGATGCACCTAAAACATTATCAAATGATACGACACGAACGCTCTCAAAAATCTTTGCAGCTAAACAAATCCATGCAAAAATGCATCACCCACTCCCATAGGTTGACAAGTTATACCCGTTCTTACCGTACTAACGAGAATGATCGGTTCAACAAGCTAACCGACCCTTCAACTAAAATCCCACCTGAGTAAAAAAAGCACCCCTGGACACTAGCTCCATTGTACCAGAAGGGACAACAAGCTATAATAAGATCTTTGTCTAGAAGCGTTTGATGTGAAAACTAAACGCCTATTTCTGAAAGCATGAATATGACAACAACTCCATCTGAGCGCACGTTCTGACCAATCCCTTATAGCTCTCAACGATGAGAGGTGATAGATGCCATTTTATACATCTTTTAGGGTAGTTTTAATTATTATTTAGCATCATATTTTGTACAATTTCATGTCATTTGTTTAGATAATGTTTAGCTCATGTGTTTTATTAAAATTCTCGTACTGCTAGAATTTTTATGTCATTTTTAGATATTTCGAGTGGAGCGGCACTTTAGGAGAAGCTGGATGCATATTAGCCTAAATGGATATTGGAACTGAATAAGGATTCTAAGAAATCATTAGAGGCTATTTTCGTTAAAAAATATTCAATCGAATTGATCATACAAAGATAGAATGCTACAATCTAAAGCCAAAAGGATGTGGCTGGCAGCTTTAACCCCCTGTAAATATTTTGACCATATCTCATGATTCTTAACTCTGATTTATAAGGGTAAAAATGTTCTGAAAACAAGAAGAAATTTTATACAACTTTCATGTTTACTTAAACTGAAGAATCACGATTAAAATGGGCCAAAAATCCAAAAATGCGATCATATTTTTCATATTTGCGATCGCATAAATTGGACGAAGTTTTCCAGGGCCAAAATAAGTCGTCTGAAAGCCATCTGAGAAGAAAAATAAAACACTATGATCGCATAACCCTCTTTTACGATCTCATTTTTTCCAACTTGCTATGTAAGCTTCTATCTTGAGTATAAATACGACCCTCATTATCAGATTAGAATGTAAGACAATTCAGGATGTTCTAGGCAACATAATACCCTTCTGAAGGGGATTTTTGATGCCTTTCATCGATTTTTTTGAGATCTAAAGGCTGCGAATCTTCTCATTCAGTAGGTTTAAAAGATTATTTTGTTAATGTTTCTCTTTATTAGTTTAGTTTCGTTTTTATCCACGTTTGCCTAAAACCCTAGTTTTCAGCTTTGCATTAGACTAACACTTTTCATGTGATTAGTTTTGAGATATGGTTTTCTTTTTGTGTTTCTATCTAGATTTTTCAATTTTGAGCATAATAAATGTTTGATTTTAATTCTTATTAGTCTTCTAACCTAGCTAGGGTTTTATCATTCCGGTCATCAGTTAATAGAATTAATAATTGTTCTTGCCAAATGGTAACAAGTAACAAGTATTAGATTGATTTCATGTTTGGGATTTAACTTTGGTATAAACTATAATAATTCATATCTTTACACTTCTGAGCTTGTGAGAAGTATTGGTTATTGCTGAGTATTTTACAAAGATGATAAAGCTACTTTTCTTATTTAATTAAGAGCTTGTTTAATTAAACAATATAAATTTAGGGTTAATTAATAGAGCTTGTTTTGGTTGACTAATTTAGGTAAAAGAGATTATGTTAGAGCTTGTTAGTTATTCTCAGTACCAGTTTAGATAGAACAAAATTTGAATAATCAGATCTGAACTGATTGCATGATTAGGAAAATCACAAGAGAACTGAAATTGTTATTATTATTGATTTTCGTTTTGTTTATTTTGACTTGAGTTTTTATTTTTTAGTTTAATTTAAACCCCCCCCCCCTTTTATAAATTATGTTTTATTGACTAGAATGTGCCTGATGCAAAAAGGCATTGACCATTAGGTTATGTCCCTGAAGATTCCATCCTAGTTCCATGTGTTTAATTATTAGTGCAACCAACAGTGAAATTTTATTTGTTTAATATGCTCGCGACAACCTGTTAACAAATTGGCACCGTTGTCGGGGACAATGTGCTTTCTAATAGTTTAATGCCAAGCAATTTCCGTTTAGGTACACCTCTAGCTTTTGATCCCGAAATTGAAAGAACAGCAAGGAAACTAAAGAAAGAAGAAACAAAAGAAAAAAACAATCAGTTAGTTTCTTTGGTTAATCATCTTCAGTATCTTCTGAAATCACCACACCACAAGGCATTCCCTTGTGGAACGAACAAGATCCGTTTTTCCAAAAGTTCCCATAACTTCAACTTCAAATAGTCCTTTTAAAACATATTCCACATCATCCTCAGTGAAATATGAAACCAAAAACCCTTTAGAAACGGAATTGAAGAATCATCCATGATTGGAGATGAAGCAGAAAAGACTCTCTTAGAGTGGGCAACACAAGAAGTAAATCAGCTGCCCCTCTGCTTTACTTTTCCAAAAGCCTAGAGCTTTTAAGCTTAAATCTTTGTTGATACATCTTCTTCCCACATTCTGAGGCCTAAAAACGAATATCCACATAAATTCCTCAAGGAATTTCATGTGGTGTGTTCAGAAATGAAACTACATGCTATTATTGAAGATCAGACAAAGTTAAGGGCGATCCCCACTTCAAGTCAAGAATCAACAAGGGAATGGTTATATGAGCCCCCATCTGAATTAATCGCCACTTGGAAAAAACTCGTGGAGCATTTTTAGAGAAATATTTTCTAGAAACATGAGTTTCTAGTCTCAAAAGAGAAATTCTTGGTATCAACCAAGTAAAAAGAGAAGCTTTACGCACTTACTGGGAGAGGTTCAAGAAGCTTCTGGTTCGATGCCCACAACATAAGATCAGTGATTTTAATTATACAACGATTTTTGTGAAGGTATGACACCTATGGAGCGACGTCTAATAAATGCTTCTAGTGGCAGTTCCTTAGGTGATATGACACCAACCGAAATCTACACCTTATATAGCTAAACACTAATAATCAATTAACGAGTGGATAGGCGCAATCCCGATTACAAAATGGACTAAACAATTATACAAAATGACGGAACACTTAAGCCCAACAATATCCCAAGTTGCATCAATTGAGGCGGGATGCTCTTCATGGCTATGTCTTCTTTATGGAATTTTAGTGATGTCTGATAAGACATGAAAGTGTTGGATCCCGGGCATAGATCTCTTCCTTCGAAGTTAAGAGAGACTAACATGTGTCTTTGTGGTTTCCTGTTGATTTACGATCAACTGTGTGATAAGAAACAGTGAAATGCATCTTTTCTTTAGGCTTATAGGGTGGCTTTATCTTCAACCAAACTCCAAAACTTGATATAAGTACGAACGTTCAGATGAAGTACTTGTGTGGCCAGTGTAATCAATTGAACAAGTATGCTTTATTTTAGTGGCTTGGATATATAGTATCGCAAGAAAAATAAAAATGGATCTATTGGGAAGAAATGTCTAAGGACTAGAACATTTCATTAAGATCTCGCAAAAGAAATAGTGATTTCATGGTATAGACCACGAACGTGGACATTTGTCAGTTCCATGGTGGGAACCTAGAACATGTACTTGCTCACCATCAATTCATAAGTATGTATTGAATTTTGGGTTTCACTTACTTCGTGGTAGTAATGAAATTTAATATCATTAACTCAAATGTTGTGTAACCATAAACCTTAGCGGTAATAACTAAGAGTCTCAAGGGGTACGTTCATGAAGGCGAAAGCGATGGAGAAATTCTAAAGGTGGTTCCAGAGAAATAGTGTACCTCTACTATGTGAAAATGACCAAGCAGATAACTCTTTACTAAATATGAGAAGAGTAAGGCAGCTCATGAGTTATGTGATATCGCAGCCTATTTGGGAAGAAACAATTGGTGTAATTGACTTATTAAGTCTTCAACATAGAGTCTAGAAGGCTTCAGACAACATGCAACAACATGCTTCTAGGGATACTTACCTAGTTCATAGATAAAGAAATTTATACCTTCCCCATTATTCGTGATTGAAGAGTAAAGATTTTGGTTACAAATCTGCATAATTAACTAATATTTTGGATAATTTTATAAAAATATGAACAAACAAAAAGAAAATATTTTTGAATTTTGAGTTTTTCTGAAAAAGAAATAAAAACAAAAAATAAATATTTTTGGATTTTTTTATTTTTCATAAAAAACATGTAAAATGATTTTGTATTTTGATTCTGAAAAGAAAATAAAAACAAGAAATATACAACAAACGTAAGGATACATGAAGCTCCGAACGAAAAATGAATAGTGGATTACGAATCATTGCGAGCATTCGCACCCATTAGCAGGACAAAAGATAACTATGAACTACTGCGAGCGTTCATGCCATTCACAAGTCACTAACAGTTCTACGAATACGAAATAGGTTTTGGAACAGATTCAGCCTCTATCATTCCTAAGCCTTGAAGAATACGATTGAAGGTAGGTTCAAGTAAGGCTTTTGTAAATATGCCGGCCAACTGAGCAGTGGATCTTACGAAATGTATTTCAACATTACCATCTTCCACGTGATCTTTGATGAAATGATACCTCAGTGCTCTGTGTTTCATCTTTGAGTGTTGCACTCGGTTATGATAGATGTGAATGTAGCTTTCAAAGTCGCAATATAAGGGGATTCTCTTCATGTTAATGCCATAATTACAAAGTTGGCTTTGAATCTTAATGACCTGTGAAGTGTAAGAGGCAGCAGCTATGTACTCTGCTTCAGCAGTTGAGAAGGATACACAAGTTTTCTTTTTAGATTGGAAACTCACAAGATTGGGATTCAGAAATTGGAATCCTCCCGTTGTACTGTTTCTGTCTAGATCACATCCTCCAAAATCAGCATCCGAAAATGCTTGTACAAAGAAACCTAAGCTTGATGGATACCATATGCCTAGTGAGGAGGGTTGGTTTAAATGCCTGAAAATATTCTTGACAACTACCATGTGGGGTTCTCAAGGATTCTCTTAGAACCTAGCACAATAAAAAACAAAAAACATAATGTATGATGGACTACTGTTAAATACATCAATGATCCTATCATCTGACGATAAAGAGTCATATCATCAATTGCTTTTTCCATAGATGGAGTTAGTTTCGTTTTGAACGCCATTGGAACCTTCAATTTTGAGTTTCCCACCATTCCAAACTTATTGAGCAACATCTTTGTGTAGGCCTCCTGGTTGATAAAGATACCTTCTTGACATTGTCTTATGTTCAAACCAAAAAAAATTTAATCAGACCCATGGAGCTTATCTCAAATTTAGTTTGCATCAACTTTTAGAATTTAGCTGCTAAACTGGGGTTAGTAGATCCGAAGATGATGTCATCAACATAAATTTGGAAAATCATCAAGTGGTCACCATCTTTCTTGCGAAAGAAGGTTGGGTCAACTGATCCCTGCTTAAATTTAGCTTGTTTTTAGAAGCGAGTTAGATTTTCATACCAGGCTCTTGGAGCTTGCTTCAGGCCATAGACCACCTTGTCCAGAATATAGCATTAGTTAGGATACTTCTCATTTATAATCCTTGGTGGTTGCTCCACATAAACTGTCTCTTCTAGCTCCCCATTCATAAAGACACACTTGACATCCATATGATAAACTTCAAAGTTCTTATATGATGCATATGCCAGAAAGATGCAAAAAGATTCTAGCCTAGCAACAGTTGCGAAGGTCTCTTCATATTCATTGCCTTCCTCTTGACAATACCCCTTCACAACTAGTCCCGCTTTGTTTCGTATAACATTTCCCTCTTTATCAATCTTGCTGTGAAACACCCACTTTAACCATACAATGGATGCATCATTTGCAGTGGGAATTAGTCTCTAGACCTTTTTTCGTTCGAACTCATTGAGCTCCTCTTGCATCACTTATACCCAGTCGTATGATCCAGAGCTATCTGAACATTTTTGGGTTCGACTTTGGAGATGAATGAATTAAACATGAAATATTCGACTTTTGAGAATAAAGCAGTTTGCTTCGCCGTTTTTTTTGTGCTCTCGTAAGAACTCCTAAAGACGATTTTCCTATAACTTGTGTTTTTGGATGATCTCTAGTCCATTTAGTCAGAGGAGGATAATTAGGACCACAATTTGGATCCAATTCAACATTAATGTCCTCAAATTTTGGTTGTATATCCGAATCATCATTATGTACATCCGAATCAACATTCGTATTATCTTTCTCCCCCTCAAATGATGTGAATGTCTTCATTTCAGGTGTTGGATGCTCCCCCTGGAGTGGACTTTCATGGGTTTTGTAACGCTCGTAGATCCGGGCTAGTCAAATTAGAGGCAATAAGGGTCGAAAACGACTTTTCGACAAAAGATTATTTAGAATAAATAATCTTAACCAAGTTGTAGAGTATGTCACAAGGTTTCCGTACATATAAAGAACGTCGAAATCCGAGTTATAACGAAGAAGTTATGACCCGTCGAAGTTTCGCGACAGAACCGACACGATACCGGAAAGCGTAAATAATGAATTTACGATAGAGCGAGATTTAGCCTTAGCGATCTAAACGGAAGTCGTAGAATATGTTAAACTAAGAACATCGATAAAAAGAACGCCCAAATCTGACTTCGTATGAAGAAGTTATGATTTTTCGAAGTTTCGGACTAGCAGTGTACATCCCGAGATTCGAATATTTGATCGAGCGGTTTTTAGCCGACACGACCTAAACGAGAATCGAAGATCTCGTTGAGAGTAGCGTAACGAGAAAAAGATGGGCGAAAACGGATGTCGGATGAAGAAGTTATGAGGATTTAACGGACCAAATCGTGTCCCGGCCCGTTAATAATATAAAATTTAAAATCGAGCCAAAATTAGCCGACGAAGTCTAAATGAAAGTTGTAGAGTACGTTCCCACCTTCGCGTGGATATAAAGAACGTCCAAAACGGAGCTCGTATGCGAAAGTTATGATTTTTAGAAGTCGAGAATGCAATTTGCGAAGGCTGATAAGGAGCTGATGACGTGGCGCATTGTGGGCCGTCCATCGCTGATCAGATCTCGCTTCGGATAAAGAACACGTTGCCCTCGCTTACGCCCCGCGTCCGAAGCCAGTACGCGCCGCGTACCTTCGCCCTGATCTATTCCGAGTGAGAGACAGCTGGAACCTCGCTGGAGCTCTTATCCGATGACTACGCCCCGCGTAGGTCCGAGGTACGCCCAACGTACCGAGGCCTCGCAGGGCTATAAAAGGGGCCCGATTTTTCCTTCATTTTCACACCTTTCTTCACTCTCTCTCTAACTTCTTTCTCTCTCTAAGTGTTCTAAACATCCCTAAACCCTAGTTAAGCCCCTTAGCACCCTAGGGAAGCCCCGAGGCTCCCGGAGTCCCGAGAAAAAGGAGTTTTTCGGTTTCGAAACGCTGCTCCAATTAAGTTCCGGTTTTCGATAAAATTCGGTGTAAGTGTGCTACGCTTACGTAATTTTTAATATAGCTTTCAAATAATTATAGGAATGTTATTAGGTCCTTAAAATAATTATTTGGACTATTATTATGAGTTATATCGAGTATTATTAACACTTAATAATACTCGGACTAATTAATTTGTCGCGGTTATCGTTAAACTAAACCCTAGTGGTATTGATACTAGGTTTCATCGAAGGAATATCGTTTTGAGAGTATCGAAGCGCTGTCCGAGTGCTGAGTCACCACCTAACCAGGTGAGTGCATGGTCCGTTTCATCTTACACATAGATATGAAGTATTTTAATATAAATTACGTGCTATGTGTGCATATTGTTTGAATACTTGTTGTCTATGCTGGATGAATGATTTATACATGTTTTAAATGATTTAAACTGTATATTTATTTTATATCTACAAATATGTTGGGATAAAACATGGGTAGATGAAGTAGTTTGTGAGTGATGAAATAAAATTATGAGAGATAGGTGATGATAGGAAGGTGATGATAATTAGGTGAGGATAGATAGGTGATTATGAATCGGTGATGTAGGATACTACGACCTCGTCCGACAATGTGGAGATGTAGTCATCTACCAGACTATAGATGGCGACCACGGACTATTATAGACAACCCCGTGGAAACACCAGCAGGCTAGTAACCTGTAGGTGATGAATTACGAGTTCAGGCGATGTTGCAACTACGTATTCATGCGATGATAGTCTAACCCTTATTATGATGTACGAGTCCAGGCGATGTTGCGGCTACGTATTCATGCGATGATAGACCAACCCTTATCATGATTTACAAGTCCAGGTGATGTTGTGACTACGTAATCATGCGATGATACCCTAACACTTGCTAGACACATATTGAGGGAGTAATCCCCGGATTAGTATTGTCTATGCAATGTAGGCGATGATCCTTAGGTAAAGTTCGTAGGAACAATCACATAAGGAAATACGATGTAAGGAGATGAGAAGTAAATATGATATAGGAGATGACCCTTGAAATAATATCTTTAGGGAAGACTAAAAGAAGATAATGGGGATGGGTAATTGCGTTGATTGTTTGATTGTTTAAACATAATAACTATATTATTGTGGGTTGAAAACCCTATGTACTCACCAGGTTTCCCAACCTGACCCACTCAGTTTATTTACATCACAGGTGACGATATGAAGTGACATTACACTGAGAGATTTAAAGAGATGTAGATCACTAGTGTAAATAATTGTAAGTTCTGTTTATGCTTATGTTTCTGTATTAACAATGACATCCCAAACGTTTTAAAATGAAATAGATACGTTTCTTCGAAAATGTTTTAATAACGTATTTATCATGATTTTCTGGGAACAAATTCCGCAACCTTTTTATAAAATGAAGTACTCTGATTTTTATAAAGCATAAACAAAATCGGTCTTTTCTGGCCGTGATTTTTGGGGATGTCACAGTTGGTATCAGAGCATTAGTTTAAGCGAACTAGGAATATGGATTTATTTCTAGACTTAAACTTAGAATGCTAAGCGATGATTGTGAGGTGTGAGCACTAGCTTATTTTAGGAATGATGCCTAAAATGCTTTTATGTGCTAAATACTTGTGCCTGATATGCTGTTAGTTGTTCGGATCTATGGTCTGTTGCCGACCGGATCTGGAAACCTTATGTGTTTAGGATTCTAAACGTACGAATACGATATTAGAACTAGCATGTAAACGTTTCGGAGTGATAAGGATGATTTAAACGTCAATCCTAAGTAAAGGTCTAGATTCACCTCATTAGGTGTATAGATCAAGATGGTAAGAACACGTAGCGGAAACGTGAATGCAAATGGGAACCGAGATCAGCCCCCAGTGATTGAGCAAATACCGGTGATGGAAGCCACTGCTGAGCTAGTCACAATGGCCGGAGTGCAAGCGATGATCCAAGCGATGTTGGATCGTCAAATGGAGGAAACCAGGCGTTTGCTCCAGCAAAATCGAGAGGAAGCGACCATTCAGATCGAACGGCCCGAGTTGAACGAGGGGCAGACTGAGGAGGGAAACTACAGTGGGACTGTTGGTCAAGCCAACCCACCAATAGTTAGGCAAAACCACCAGGATGGAGGAAATGATGGACGTGGATGCAAATACAAGGATTTCATGGCGTCCAAACCACCGAGTCTATCTGGAAGCCCGACACCGGTGGAAGTCATAAACTGGATCTCCGAGATGGAGACGACGTTTGAGAGTTGTGAGTGTAGCAACAGGCAAAAGACCGCTCTCGCGGTTCCTCTGTTGAAATCTGGAGTACTAAGCTGGTGGAAGCTACTAGCTGATTCGATGCCCAAAGGAGAAGCGAGTAAGATGTCATGGGAGGATTTTCTGGTGCAGCTAAAAATGCAGTACTGCTCTGAACAGGATCTTCTGGAAATCAACAACGAGTTTCAGAATCTAAAGAAGGGAAAGATGAGTGTCATCGAGTATGCTGCAAGTTTTACGGAGAAAATGAAGCTTGTTCCTTATCTAGTTCCAACTGAACTCTCCAAGGTCAATAAGTTTGCCCATGGATTACCAGCAGACTTTGGTCCAATGGTCAAACAAGCAACCACTTTGAAAGCCGCCATCTGGGCAGCCAAGAATGTTGAGACCCAAATAAGAGAAAAGGGTCTGGAGAAAGTTGAAGTTGGTGAGAAGAGGAAGTTGGAAGGATCCTCAAGACCTGATAATAAGGGAAAGTTCTCGAAGTCTAACCTGGACGACCGAAGGAATGAAGCCAAGTGGTGTGAGAAGTGCAAGAAGAAGCACTTCGGAAGATGCGATGGTGAAGTGACGTGCTATAAGTGTGGTAGGACCGGTCACTATTCCAGAGATTGTGCATTCAACAACAAGAAGTGCTACGAATGTGGAAATGATGGGCATATTTCAAAGAACTGTCCAAAGAAAAACGAAGCTGCAAGACCAAATGCACCGCCGAAACCAAGGGCATTTCACATGATCCTTGACGAAGCAGAGAACCATGCGAGGAATCAAGAATGAGGACTTCTTACCCAAAGATCAAATTATGCAGTAGCCATAATTTCGTATGATGTAGCCTATTAGAGGCATAGACTAGGGTGAACTTGAACACCTATGTAATCGTTTCAAGAAATAATATAAAACCGTTGTTTTGTTATCTGATGAGTTAAGTTGTTGTGTGATTCGCTGCATGGTGACTTGGGAAACTGCGAGACAATACTTGGGACGAGTATGAGTAGGTGTGAATGGTAGTAGAGGCCTATACTACCGGAAGCACAGGACTCACACTTGGATCAGGGAAAGTCACAAGGTTACCAAGAAGCTAGTAATTGATTTCGTTTTATTCCAGTGTGTTGTTACCATCGTTTCGGTAATGACTAAGAAGATTGTTGATATTCCGACCCTTGTGGTCATATCAAATCGAGTCCGACTACGATGAGTATGTTGTGTGGTTTAGAGAAACAAGTTTGATGTAGCGTCCGACATTAAACCAAACGGTTGAAATCAAAGCGATCAAATAGAAATATCGCGCTCGTTGTTAAAGAAGTTGGTAGTTAGAAATGCCAAATGTTAAAAGGTGATTATATCACATTAGAACATGAAGGAAGGCATAGCTTGTTTTAGAATTTAACTCTAAGAGACCTAAGTCTAAGTGTTGCAACATACGATGATAGGTCATTAAAATATGACACATCGATCTATAGTAGTAATAAAAGAACTTATCTCAAGTTTGTATCCAGCAAGGATCGAGATTGTGACTTGAAGGTCATAATTTGGAGTCTAACCTGAGGTAGAGAGCAGGTGCACGATCGAGTACTCTTACAACCAATGAGTTTAAGAGATAGACTTGAAGGAATGTAGAAGTTATAATTATTACCTAGGATGAAGAGATGACGTATAGAGTCATTATACGACCCTGTTTCGTTGATGATTCTGGGACGTAATCATCCTAAGGGGGAGATAATTGTAACGCCCGTAGATCCGGGCTAGTCAAATTAGAGGCAATAAGGGTCGAAAAAGACTTTTCGACAAAAGATTATTTAGAATAAATAATCTTAACCAAGTTGTAGAGTATGTCACAAGGTTTCCGTACATATAAAGAACGTCGAAATCCGAGTTATAACGAAGAAGTTATGACCCGTCGAAGTTTCGCGACAGAACCGGCACGATACCGGAAAGCGTAAATAATGAATTTACGATAGAGCAAGATTTAGCCTTAGCAATCTAAACGGAAGTCGTAGAATATGTTAAACTAAGAACATCGATAAAAAGAACGCCCAAATCTGACTTCATATGAAGAAGTTATGATTTTTCGAAGTTTCGGACTAGCAGTGTACAGCCCGAGATTCGAATATTTGATCGAGCGGTTTTTAGCCGACACGACCTAAACGAGAATCGAAGATCTCGTTGAGAGTAGCGTAACGAGAAAGAGATGGGCAAAAACGGATGTCGGATGAAGAAGTTATGAGGATTTAACGGACCAAATCGTGTCCCGGTCCGTTAATAATATAAAATTTAAAATCGAGCCAAAATTAGCCGACGAAGTCTAAACGAAAGTTGTAGAGTACGTTCCCACCTTCGCGTGGATATAAAGAACGTCGAAAACGGAGCTCGTATGCGAAAGTTATGATTTTTAGAAGTCGAGAATGCAATTTGCGAAGGCTGATAAGGAGCTGATGACGTGGCGCATTGTGAGCCGTCCATCGCTGATCAGATCTCGCTTCGGATAAAGAACACGTCGCCCTTGCTTACGCCCCGCGTCCGAAGCCAGTACGTGCCGCGTACCTTCGCCCTGATCTATTCCGGTTGAGAGACAGCTGGAACCTCGCTGGAGCTCTTATCTGATGACTACGCCCCGCGTAGGTCAGGGGTACGCCCAGCGTACCGAGGCCTCGCAGGGCTATAAAAGGGGCCCGATTTTTCCTTCATTTTCACACCTTTCTTCACTCTCTCTCTAACTTCTTTCTCTCTCTAAGTGTTCTAAACATCCCTAAACCCTAGTTAAGCCCCTTAGCACCCTAGGGAAGCCCCGAGGCTCCCGGAGTCCTGAGAAAAAGGAGTTTTTCGGTTTCGAAACGCTGCTCCAATTAAGTTCCGGTTTTCGATAAAATTCGCTGTAAGTGTGCTACGCTTACGTAATTTTTAATATAGCTTTCAAATAATTATAGGAATGTTATTAGGTCCTTAAAATAATTATTTGGACTATTATTATGAGTTATATCGAGTATTATTAACACTTAATAATACTCGGACTAATTAATTTGTCGCGGTTATCGTTAAACTAAACCCTAGTGGTATCGATACTAGGTTTCATCGAAGGAATATCGTTTTGAGAGTATCGAAGCGCTGTCCGAGTGCTGAGTCACCACCTAACCAGGTGAGTGCATGGTCCCTTTCATCTTACACATAGATATGAAGTATTTTAATATAAATTACGTGCTATGTGTGCATATTGTTTGAATACTTGTTGTCTATGCTGGATGAATGATTTATACATGTTTTAAATGATTTAAACTGTATATTTATTTTATATCTACAAATATGTTGGGATAAAACATGGGTAGATGAAGTAGTTTGTGAGTGATGAAATAAAATTATGAGAGATAGGTGATGATAGGAAGGTGATGATAATTAGGTGAGGATAGATAGGTGATTATGAATCGGTGATGTAGGATACTACGACCTCGTCCGACAATGTGGAGATGTAGTCATCTACCAGACTATAGATGGCGACCACGGACTATTATAGACAACCCCGTGGAAACACCAGCAGGCTAGTAACCTGTAGGTGATGAATTACGAGTTCAGGCGATGTTGCAACTACGTATTCATGCGATGATAGTCTAACCCTTATTATGATGTACGAGTCCAGGCGATGTTGCGGCTACGTATTCATGCGATGATAGACCAACCCTTATCATGATTTACAAGTCCAGGTGATGTTGTGACTACGTAATCATGCGATGATACCCTAACACTTGCTAGACACATATTGAGGGAGTAATCCCCGGATTAGTATTGTCTATGCAATGTAGGCGATGATCCTTAGGTAAAGTTCGTAGGAACAATCACATAAGGAAATACGATGTAAGGAGATGAGAAGTAAATATGATATAGGAGATGACCCTTGAAATAATATCTTTAGGGAAGACTAAAAGAAGATAATGGGGATGGGTAATTGGGTTGATTGTTTGATTGTTTAAACATAATAACTATATTATTGTGGGTTGAAAACCCTATGTACTCACCAGGTTTCCCAACCTGACCCACTCAGTTTATTTACATCACAGGTGGCGATATGAAGTGACATTACACTGAGAGATTTAAAGAGATGTAGATCACTAGTGTAAATAATTGTAAGTTCTGTTTATGCTTATGTTTTTGTATTAACAATGACATCCCAAATGTTTTAAAATGAAATAGATACGTTTCTTCGAAAATGTTTTAATAACGTATTTATCATGATTTTCTGGGAACAAATTCCGCAACCTTTTTATAAAATGAAGTACTCTGATTTTTATAAAGCATAAACAAAATCGGTCTTTTCTGGCCGTGATTTTTGGGGATGTCACAGGTTTCTTGTGGAGTAGAGTGCTCCCCCTAAAAACTTGCATCAGAACTCTCCCCCTAGAATGTAGTGTTCATAGCTTGAGGGATATTTGCACTTGGCGGTTCCTGGTGCATATATATCGTAATGTTGTCAATTCTTTTTTTTCAATTCATTGACTTTGTTGTCAAATGATTTTGATATAGATGACATATCCTTCTCAGGCTTATCAAATAGTAGCATGAATTCCTCATAAAGAGTGGAGAGTGGAATCGTAGCTGGAGTTGGTTTAGGAAAGATTTCCTTCAATTGACTATTATTCGCCTGAGTCCTCTTCAAGTAGTTGTCGTCGATTGTGACATAGTAGGTTTCTTCGATCTTTTTAGAACGTTTGTTGAGAACCCGATACGCCTTGGAGGTCAGAGAATATCCCAAGAAGATACCTTCGTCAGCCGTCACATCGATTGTGTTCTTTTGTTCCTTTGAGTTGAGATGAAACACCTGGAACCAAAAATGTGGAAAAACTAAATGTTAGGCTTACGATTATTTAATATTTCATAAGGAGTGATAGAGAATCGCTTATTGAGGATAGATCTATTTTGAGTGAATCATGTTGTTGAAGTCGTATCTGCCCACAAATAAAGAGGCAGATTTGTGAAAGTGAGCATTCTTCTTGAAACTTTGCACAAGGAGCAATTTCACCTTTCAACAACCTTGTTCTGTTGCGGAGTATAAGGAGTAGAAAAGTTGTGTGATACACTCTTTTTCAGTAAGGAATTCTTCACATGCTTGGTTTTTATATTCCAAAAGATTGTCACTGCAAACATTACGAACCGGTTTTCACAGTTGTAGCTCAGTCTGCTTTATGAAATCCTTGAGCTTTGGCGTTGCATCATATTTATGCTTAAGATAATACACCCAAGACAAACATGAAAAATCATTGACTATAACAAGAATATACTTATTACCACCAACGCTTCAATCACAAAAGGACCACAAAGGTCGATATATAAAAGTTCAAGTGGTTCAATGACTTTTGCATTCACTATAGTTGGATAACTCTTTCTGCTTTTCTTCCCCATTTCGCAAGTTGCACATAAATTATCATTTCTGTATTTTAGGAGAGGAAGCCCTCGTACATGATCACCAAGAACAAGCTTGTTGATGTCTTTGAAGTTGAGATGCAAAAATCTTCTATGCCATAGCCAACTATCGTCTGAGTGAGCTTTCGTTAGTAGGCAAACGGCAGGCTTCCCTCGTAACAAAATTAGATTAATGGATACATCTCGCTTTTCGCTTTAACTTTAGAATAACTTCTTTGGTCTTCTTTTCTATGATTTCAGATCCTTCATCGTCAAAGGATACCCTTAATCCCGTCACAACGACCAACTGTGAAACACTGATTAGATTGTGCTGCAGGCCCTCTATGCACGCCACTTCACGAATTGATAATTATCCATTCGTTATCATCCCATAACCATTAATCTTTCCAAGAGAGTCATTCCCGAACTTCACATTTCTACCATTTTATGTTTTCTAAATTCTTGCAGTTCCTCCTTCCTACCTGTCATGTGATGCGAGCAGCCACTGTCGATGTACCATTCAATGTCAAACTTCTCGTCACGAATTACTTGCAGAAATTAAGCAGATTTAAGAACCCAAAATTTTTTGGGTCCTTATGAGCCTTTTACAGAAAGAGGAAAAGTAAGTGCAAGATCAACCATATAATTACGTTTAATAAATGTGGTGCTATCTTTCTTTGTTATTGTAAAAACCTTTATCCTATTATTTTTCAAGTTCGTAACTTTGGAAGATGATTTTTTTTGTTTATTCTTGATTTGATTCTTCATGAACCCTTTCTCAGCTTTCTTTGAATTAGTTTCAGACTTCTCTATTGGAACTTTATGATTCGAAACTACCTTTCTTTTTCCTTTAACATCTTTCGATGTCTTGGTATGACACGAAGCATTCATGGTTGAGACTAATGAGATATTGGTTTCTCCATAGGTTTCTTTTCATTTGAAAAAGTTGGTTTTTGAAAAGCTTTCATTTTGGAATCCTGTGGACTACGAGAGAGACTTCGCGAGAAATTCCAAGGGTTCGCATGCGAGGAGACTTTCGCATTTTGATTTGAAAGTTTTTCATTGCGAACAAAGCTGGGATTCTTGGATTGCCAAAACTGCTTCCTTTCCTTGAGATTTTCGTTCTATCTCGCATTCCTCTGTTGTTTCTGAGCTCCAAATTGCTCCGCCGATTTCTGAATATTGGATGTTGCATTTGGTTTTCAGAATGGAGTTTCGTTTTGTACATGCAAAGTATCACTAGTAACATTCTTAGTTCCATTGGGACTTCCTTTCTCATATCTTGAATTGACTTTATTCAAGGGTTCTATTACATATCTTCCTTTAACTCTCAAGAGGTTCTTTTTCAGAGACCAACTGTTTCATCCGCATTGTCGATTGGTGCAGACCAAAAATAGTCGTAACATACATCTTTTTTGTCATTATCGACCATGGACATTAATTCAGTTGTTTGGTTTTTGTCCAATCCTTTAGTTGCAAAGACTTTATTAGGAATAGTTTGGACTTTAGGAAAAATAGTTGCTTTGACTTTCAAAACTTCAGGTTTATTTTTAGAAATATGTGCCAAAGTCAATTGAATTTTCAAAAATAAGACCTTTCGCAGGTTCAGATTTTCTTTTAAGAAACTTCATACAGTCAACCTCATCCTCTACATAAATTTCACTCATATCACTATCCATGTCAAATTTAGATGTATTTTCAACATTAATTTTATTATCTGAACTTAACTTGGTACTCAATAAGTCGAACTTCTGTACAGTTTTAGATTTAATCTACCTTTTTTCATTTTCATCAAAAAGTTGCATTAACATGCTCTTATGGTCTTTGGACTTAATGTATGATTCAATTTTGTCTAGACCTATCCTGTAGGCATCTGAAGTTTCGTCATACGAGACGATGGATTCGCACTGGTAACAATCGACGTCAATTTCGTCTTCTTTTAATTCAAGGAATGGTAATATCATTTTGTGAATCTGCTCACCAATCTCACAATCAAGGTGCAACTGAGTAATATTAAAATAAATCTATTTCGCAATCAAATAAAAAATTTTACGTTCTTTCAAAAGCATAAAATTATCCCGTTGCAAGTAAACTAATTGATCCCTAGACTTAGATAAATCAGACTCTATCTTCTCTATCCACATGCATCTCTCCTCACTCTTTGATGAAACCCTGCTGATTTGATTGATTAGGTTAGAGTTTGTTAAACGAGTTCTTTTTAAACTGTCACTAAAGCTTGAAAACGTATATGTTAAGTCATTTAGTTCAGTTTCATATTTGGATAAAGGTATATTGAGAGATTTAAAAATAGAATTTACCTTGTTGATAATCTGTTCGCATTCGCTAATTTGCTCATGAACTGGCTTCGTAGTGAAACAACTATCATCCCCACATCAATTGTTAGTGGCATAACCTCTCATATGTGACACATCATTCATCACCATCAAACATCTTCTTCCAAGCTGTGAACTCTCTTCCTTCGCAACAAAACTCTTACCATGAGTAGGTATGTGAACGTATTCATCTTCTGAATCGGTTGACCAGACCACTGTTCCTCCAAACTCATTCTCAACATCATTTTCCTACACAATCAAAGTAGGCAAAGTGTTATCAGCACCCTTTTTCTTCTTAATCTCCTCCATCATTTGGAGATGGAATGCTTCGTCGTCTTCTCCTTCCTTTCTGTCATTTAGCCATTGCAACATACAATCCTTGACTAAGTGATTTTTGTCGTGAGAATAATTGCAGTCATAGCCAGAGTCACCCATGACCTTCTTCTCCTTCTTCTCCTCTTCTTTTTGAGAATTGTTTGCACTTTCTTCTTTTACCTTCTCAGAGTTGTAGCTTCCCTGCCAGTTTTGGTTCTTGATCCTATAGAAGTTCTTTTTTGCGAACCTCCTTAGGTTAGACACCATCATTGCAAACTCTTCTTTAAAAAGTTCACAATCGGAGAGTTCAAACTCTGAATCATAATCTTCTGCAGCTTTCTTAACCTTAGCTACTAGTGCCAGCGAACCTATTTTAGAAACAATTTCCCTTCTTTTGTCACATCATCTTCATGTGACTTTAGGATTCCTACAAGCTTGGCCAGTGTGTAATTCTTGAATTGCTCATGAGTTTTAACTATAGAAGCAACAACCTTCCATTCAGACCTTAGACCATTCATGAATGTGACTTTCTGCTCAATGAGCTCACGACCAATCTTATGTTTCATCATCCTGCTGAGAAGATGATTATAACTATTGAAGGTCTGATTCAAACTTTCTTCGGGCTTTTGCAATAAAGTTTGAGTTGAATGTTCTAAATCTGTGTCAGTAGAGTATAGTTCCTTAAGCCTGTCCTAGATGTCTTTTGTTGTATCACATGAGATAACAAAACGAAAGGTGTCTGGTGGTAGGGCAAACGAAATTATCCTCATTTCCTTGACGTTGCTGATTAACTTGTCCTTCTCATCTTGTGGAATATCTTTTACTTCAAGAAGAAGCATGTTATAGTTAGCTTGAGTTTTAATAACTCTTCTAGTTTCAGTATGAACAAATGCCCTAACTGAGATGGCATCCTGGATCAGATAGCCATTGTCTTCAGGCCAAGGACGTAGTCTTCAAAATGCAATGCCCATACTTCATATTCACTGGGGAACAAGATAAGAATCCTGGTTGTGGATCAAACGCTACTTGAGAGATTTATTGAGTTATTGTGAGAATCTTCTGAATGCATGTTTGTTTATGGAGTAAAACCTATATGAACCAAATGTGTAAGCAAGATTAGGGTAATATCAGGATCAAGATTAGTGTCAACAGTTTAACAAACGATGATGATGGCTGAAACAATATCCAATAACATCGGAAACCCTAATAGCTTCTTTCAATAGAAGAGATGTGTATGGATTACAAAGTCTCCTGCTCTGATACCAATTGTTGAGATAAAATCTCTAATGATCGAAAGATTCAAACAGGTAATGAAAAAAAAAAGAACTCAAGAATGGATGAAAATATGTTTAATGATTCAAAAGTCACGTCTCAGAAGAACTCGATTAACAAATACTATTGTAGAGGCGTATAGGGTTACAATACTATTTCCAAGATTAACAAAACATGGTGCATGCATGCAACTTAAATAGCTAAACCCTAATAATCAATTAACGAGTGGACAAGCACAATCCCGATTACAAAATGGACTAAACAATTATACAAAATGACGCAACACTTAAGCCTAATAGAATGGTATCTGGATCAGCCAAGGGGAGTAAAAGCAGTCAGCAATGCTCATCTGGTGTCCTAAATATCAAAACTAATGAACGCGGTTCTGCTCCTAACAAAGGATAAAATAGTTGCAAAGAAACAATGTGGAATATCTTTGAAGACGGAACACCCAACAAATATGTGTCCGTTACTACAGGAGGATACTACTACAGTAAAATTTGTTAGATGCTATCAAAGCAATTATCAGAATAGTTTTCAGCAAAAAAAACAATATTAGATAGCACACGGATTCCATCGACAACAAAATCATCAGCAACCGAATTTTCAACTAACTTTTAGAATCTGAATCAGCAAAATTATCAAAGTCAAACTTTTAGAATCAGAACTTGTATCAGCATCCTAGTAGTTCCAGTATGTCCTTAGAAGATATTGTGGAGAGTCTTCTCACGAGCAATCAATAATTTCATAACGAAATTAGAGCTGGTTTCAAGAATTTGGAATAGTAGGTGTCTTAACTTTCCACTTCTATAAGGAGTCTGGAATCTCAAGGAATGTTACTGGGGCATACTAAAAACAATCCAAAGCACAATGTGAGTGCTAGTTCCGTGAGAAGTGGAAAAAATTTAAGGAGGCCTAGGCACATCTGAAGTAGAAGACGAATATGAAGAAGTTTTGGTTGAAGAAGAAGATGTAACAGATACAGAAAAAAAAAGATGAAGATTATGAGGAGGTGAAGGTTGAAGAAGTTGCTAAAGAAGATAAGATAACACAAACTCCACAACCAGCTAAGCAGAATCTGAAGGAGTACAAGCGCCTACCTCCATTTCCATCAAGATTGAAAAATACGAACCACAAAAGAGAGGATGAAGACATTATGAAAAATTTTCGTAAGGTTGGGGTAAATCTTCTCTTTTTGATGTTATCCATCACATCCCTCGTTATGCCAAGATTCTGAAAAATTTATGTGTTTCAAAGAAAACATATAAAATTAATGAAACTATCAAAGTTAGCAAAAATATTTCTTCTATTTTGCAAAAAGGCATACCTCCAAAGTGTAAGGATTCGAGAATTTTCTCAGTTCCATGTAAGTTTACTTTTTCAAATGTCATGTTTGGCTTAGGAGCTTCAGTTAATGTCGTTCCCTTTTCTGTTTTAGAAAAATTAAAAATGAGAACTTTACAAAAGACCAGGAAAATTATCCAGGTAGCTGACCAATTGACGATACACCCAAAAGGTGTACTAGAGGATGTTCTTGTCCAAGTGGATAATCTGATCTCTCCTAGTGATTTTTATATTCTGCACATGGGTAATTTGGACATATCAGATAAAAACTCTATCATTTTGAGAATGCGATTGATGAAAACTGCAAAAACTAAAATAGATGTTTTTAATGGCATGATTTCAATGGAGATTGATTAAGAAGTGATTAATTTTGAAATTAATGATGATAATTTTCATTTTGGTAATATTTACGTTAATTATTTGGGTACAAGTAGTCATTTATTTAGGGTTGCTATGATTTTTCTAATGTTTCTATGCACGACAAATTTGTAGACAGAAAATTACATACCATATTAGAACACTTAGATAAAAGAAGAGAAGTTAACTACTAATAAGAAATTGAACATAAATAAGCTTAGGGAAGAGAAGGAGCTGAAATTTGCTGAGGAAGAATCAGATAAAAATCTGAAAAGAAACAAACTTTTAAAAAAGAAGAGGAGAAATTGATGATTTTAGTTGAGAAAGTACTAGAAACAAAACTTATTTCTGCAATAGAAACATCAGAGAGAAATCTAAATAGAAAAGAATCTAGAGAATTCAAAGAGAATATTTATGGAAATAAAAGTAAGATCAGAAAATGAAAGAAATCTAAAAATCATTTGAAAACTTATCTAATAACTATATGGAGTCTTTTCGGTTTGCTGAACAAGTTCCAGATCCACTAATCATGCCATATCGGAAGGAATTTAGAGTGACAAGGAAAAGAGTTTAGATTCAGAGAAGTCCTAACCACACCAGTTAGCAAATTTCGTTGGACAAAGTCGATCCAACAACTTTAACAATGGGCAAAATTTCCAGGAGGTAACATGAGGAGTAGTTTTTTTTTTTTTTTTTTTTTGTCTTTTTTACACTTTCAATAAAAAGATGGCCGTAGTTCTAAGCAAGCTTGAGGAAAACAGAGGATCTTCAGAGTTGCAGAAATTCAGATTTTTTGCCAACATCATCGTCAAAATCAGAATTTCTGCAAACTTCTCGGTTATATTCATTCCTAGCTGCACCTTTTTGCTTTTATATGCTCTATTATGTTGTTCATTCTTATTTAAGCATTAACAAAAATGCATCATTTAAAGCTTGGGGATGGGGTTTGTGAAAATTTTCCATTTTTCGATAAAAAAAATTAAAATTTTTAGTTTTTAGGTTAAAATTTTTCAAAATTTTCAATTTTATTTTCTACATTTTATTTATTGAATTGAATTTGCATATAAAATTTTGAAAAATCCAAAAAATTTAGTTTCTTTTTATTTTTCTACATTTATAAAAAAAATCCCAAATAGATTTTGTTTCTAGTTATTTTTAGTTTTTTATTTTCTGCATTGTAAAAAATAATTAAGAAAATCATAGAATTAATTTTTTTATATGAGATGAGGATATCTATTTACATTCGATAGCTCTGTTAAGATGAAGTGTAGTAGGAACCAAAAATAAAAGTCTCATTACAAAAATTTTAAGAATTATCTTTTCATATCAGAAAGCGCTTTACATGTTTTCGATATAAACCAACATATGAGTTAGATAATTTTTACAATAGAAGTGTGGGATGGAAAAACGAATAGTGTTTTACAAATAATTTCCATGAATTCCTTAAAAAGAAACTAGATTGGATAACCCTTTTCTTTTGTTGAACTACTGAACCCTATGGTTTCTATGCCTTTTGAGGTTGGGAGAGAACTCTTGTTATATCCACACAATTTACTATCATTTGTGAAGTATTGAAGATATGGTGGGCTTCAAAGTGAAATCCGCGCTTAATCAATATATATATATATATATATATATATATATATATATATATATATATATATATATATATGTTAGAAATGGTAAATCAAGAAACTTGAAGAAATCTAAAATTCAATGTCAAATCCATGTCAAGTTAAAGTAGAAATCAAGAAGTAAGAAAGATAAATATGAAGAGTTGATCAAGACAAAGAAGATGTGTGGAATAGTGAGATTGATACCTCAGTGGTGGAATCATATGGGTAAGCTTGAATTTCATCTCATAATGGAGCTTACCGCGTTTACTGGACTAGTTTGGAAAAAAGGAGTGGTCGGTTAAGCTATGTCTTTATAAACGAATTTTCATAAAATTATTTTTACAAATACACTATTTTTTCACAAATTTCCAATAAAGGTATTGAGACTATTGTCAAGGTAGTGATTTCATTGGAGCTGCCTCGTTGTGAAATCTGATCATGTAAGGGAAAAAAAGACTCAAGTACTATTAGTTCATGTTTTAAGCTTCATTTTACTTATTTCAATTTTTATTCTAAATTCTTTTTAGGTCATCTACATCTTTCCATTTGCTTATAATGTTTAATCATTTTTCTTACTTGAGGGTAAGTAAGGTTTATGCTTGGAAAGATTTAATAAATGCCATTTTATGCGTCCTTTAGGACAGTTTTTCTTAACACTTAGCATCATATTTTGTACATTTTTATGTCATTTGTTTAAATACTGCTCAACTTATGTGTTTTATCAAAATTCTCGTACTGCAAATATTTTTGTGTCATTTTTGGATATTTCGAGTGAAGTGGTACTTTGGGAGCAGTTGGATGTATATTTAGAGCCTAAATTTAGCTTGGAACTGAAGATATATTATGAGGAATGCATAAAATCTATTTTGGTCAAGAAACATTAGAGCGAATTGATCTTACGAAGATAAATTACTATAATCTAATTCCAAAAAGATTTTGCTAGTAGCTTTGACCCCCTATGAATATTTTTACCATATCTCATGACTCGTAACTCCAATTGATGAGGCTCAAAATGTTCCGAAAACTAGACAAAATTTTAGATAACTTTCATTTTTACTTAAACAGAAGAATCATGACTAAAACGAGCTAAAAATCCAAAAATATGATTGCATTTTTCATATCCGCGATTGCATACAGGGGATGAAGTTTTCTAGGGCCGGTATAAGTCGTCTAAAAGCCATCTGAACAGAAAAATGAAAAACTATGATCGCATAACCCTCTTCTGTGATTGCATTTTTCATCAACTTGTTTTGGAAGCTTCCGTCACACCCTTGAACCGAAACGGTAGAAACGTCCTGGGGCGAATTACTTTATGTACATCATCATAAGAATTGAATATAAATGAAACATAGCATCACAACCATTACATTTAATGTTTAATAAGTATACATTGTGTTCGAATATTTTTTACATGACATCAGTTGCATGTGACAAAAAATGAAGGAAGTGATGTGACGACATTCCATCCTCCAAATTTCTTGTGATTACCTGTTACTGATTCATGCGAATACAAGTGATTTTGAAAAGCGTCAAGGTTTAAGTTGGTGAATTCATAAGCATTTGTATGAAAAAGGGTTTGTAATGCTCCGTTAAAATGATAGGGTATACTTCCAAAAAAGCTAATATTTTCATATAAATGAGTTGTAAGTCTTAAGTACCAAGACTCGAAATATAACAAATACTATACTGTAAACTCTTTTTGTTTGCAAATACTGTACTCTTGTGGGTACGGTGAAGCTAACTATCTCACAAAGTTATATCAGTCGATTTACGTATACTAAAAACTCCTTTTATTTGCAAATAAAATAATTATGTCTTTAAATAATCATTTAACTAATACAAACCGATAATATAGTTTTTTGACACCCAACTATACCCATTATAGTTCATCCTGTTTGATTGTTGAAACTTTTATATAAATGTAAGGTTGTCGTCTTGTACTCAACATATATAGTCAAAACATAATGTTTTTTGGATTATGACCTACCAAAGTAGTATAAAAACCACAAAATACCCCTTTTTCTTAGAAAACTACCTTTATATAGAAAGATTTCAAAAACCATGTAGTTTTGCAAACCATAACCTTGGAATGATTTTTATAACCTAGAATATGTTGTTGTTTTTGCGTTCTTACAAAAAGTATCATAAATATTTTCAAAATGGATAGTAATAAGGATATCTTGTGCATATAACGACTTATATTTCGACATTTAAGTAGGTCATGCAAATATATGTATAACAAACAAATTTTTAACTTGTGTCCCCCCCCCACTAAAACATAAAATTCTCAAAAAAGTGGGGGTATGAACTCACCTTGAGTGGGTTTTGTGGATAGTTTGAAGTGATGTGATGAAGATTTCGAGCCTAGGGTCTTGGATGGATTTGATGAACTTCTTTGGAGATGTGATTATCCTAAGGGTTTAACACTTGATAATGTGTGTAAAGATGATGAAATTGTCATGAAAATGTGTTAAAACATTAGAGGATTATGATAATACTTACCAAAATCTTTAGGAACAGCTTGAAAATTATGATCTTGGAGAGTTTTGGCTTGTTCTTTTAGGTGAAGGTGAGTTAAATTGAAAGAAAGAGTTTTTGGTGATGGTGGGGTGATCTTCTGCTTTTAATTTAAATGGAGACGGGTGGGGTGGTTTCATGGGTATTTTTTTTGAGGGGGGGGGGGGGGTATTTGTATGCTTAGTATGGATGTATGGTGGTTAAAAGGGTGTAAAGTTGGATGGTTACTGCACTAGGTCAACAACTTGGCTTCCCCACCCAACTGAGATCCCTAATTCCGAGGAGGAGGGTATTCGATCTCAAGGACGAGAACTAAGGTGTAATTTCGGTCTATGAAGGCTGAGAACTAAGGTTCTTACTTCCAGCCGAGAACCCTTGGTGCAATGTTTTCGGTCCGAGGTGGTGGATGTTCTCAGTTGTGAGGCTTCCTGGCTTAAGGCTTCTCGGTCCAAACTTAAGCAGCTCGAATACAATTTGACGTTTTGAACTTTTTGATAAATTATGTTCACTATCAGGTGTTTATGATGAATATGATTTTCAAGGTATATATATATATATATATATATATATATATATATATATATATATATATATATACATGTACTTATACACGCATTTCCCTTTAAGAATCTATTGTAACAAGTTTTGATTGTGAATTATCTTGTACATGGTTACTTTTTAGACCTGATCCGACTGATTATTCTAGTTGTCACATCATCCTCCTCATTAGAGGGAATTTCGTCCCAAAATTTACTTTAGAGTAAGCACTCATGAACTAGGGAAAAGATGTGGATACTTCTATTTCATTTGATCTTTAAGCTCCCAAGTGAATTCGGGCCCTCGCTTGGCATTCCAACGGACCTTCACTATTAGTATGTGGCTATGTATCTTTCTCTTGATCTCCCTGTAGATGATTTCCACTGGTCCCTCTATGAAGTGTAGATCTAATTTATCTCGATCTTGTCGATTGGAACCACAAGAGTCTCATTGGAGAGATATTTCTTTATGTTGGACAGGTGGAAGACTGGATGTACATTGTTGAGTTCTTGTGGTAGGCGTAGCTTGTAAGCCACCGGACCAATTCTAGCAAGAATCTCGAATGGCCCGTTATACCTTGGGTTTGGCTTTCCATGTTTTCCACATTGTATCATTCAATTCTACGGCGAGACCTTTAACAGCACATGGTCACGAACCTGTAACTCCAAGGATTTACGTTGCTTATCTGCATAGCTCTTTTGGCAATCTCGGCATACCTTTAAGTGTTCACGGATTTGAGTGATTTTCTACGTGGTTTCCCATATGATTTTCGGGCCAGTGAGCATACTATCAGGTACTTGTCCCTTTGCCAGCTGTGTGTCACCTACCTCGGCCCAACATAGGGGTAATCTGCACTTGCGTCCATAAAGAGCTTCGAATGGAGCGACCTTAATGCTAGTGTGATAGTTGTTCTTGTAGGAGAATTCAACGAGTGGAAAGTGGCTATCGCAATCCTTACCAAAGTCTATCACACATGCTCTCAACATGTCTTCTAGCATTTGAATGGGTCCTTTCACCTTGACCGTCTGTTTGGGGGTGATAAGCTATACTGATATCAAGTTTTGTCCACAAGGATTTTTACAACGACTGCCAAAACTACGAGGTGAACCTACTATCTCTATCGAAGATGATAGATATCGGCACCCCATGTAGTCGCACGATTTCTCTAATGTATGTCCTCGTCAACTTCTCCATTTTGTCGGTCTCCTTTATTGGTAGTAAGTGTGCGGATTTGGTTAATCTGTCCACGATCACCTAGATGGTGTCAGTCCACCCATCGTTGGAGCAAACCGAAGGGCTTTTAATATTCCACCTTGACTTTTGCGCAAGTTAGGCACTTGCACACATAGGTAGCGATCTCTACTTTCATGTTCGGCCACTAATATAGTTTCTTCAGGTCCTGATACATCTTGTCAGAATCAGGATGAATGGAGTATTTTGTCTTGTTCGCCTCATTCATGACAACGTTTTTATACCCACCAAACTTCGATGTCCAGAGTCGATCCATGAGATAGTAAGCTCTATCATCCATGATTGCAAGGTTCTTGTCCATCCTTCGCAAGCCTTCACTTATGACATTCTTAGGCTTTAAGGTTTCCAGCTGAACCTTTTTGATCTGTGGAGACAGGTGAGAGTGAAAGGTCATGGTTAATGACTTTCTCAGTAGCCCGAGTATTACTTTCGACTCAAGGCATCTGCTACTGCATTGGCTTTTCCCGGATGGTAACGAATTTCACATTCGTAATCATTCAGCAGTTCTACCCATCTTCTTTGTCTCATGTTGAGATCTTTCTGGTTGAGGATGTGCTGCAAACTCTTATTGTCTGTGAAGATTGTGCATTTGGTACCATACTAGTAGTGTCTCCATATTTTCAGGGTAAACACCACTGCTCCCAATTCGAGATCGTGTGTGTTGTAATTGACCTCATGGTTCTAGAGTTGTATTGTGTCATAGGCGATGACCTTTCCTCATTGCATGAGTAGACACCCTAGGCCCTGCTTGGATGCATCACAATAGACTACAAAGTCTTCGGTCCCTTCTAGGAGGGACAAGACGGGAGCACTGCACAAAGCATGATTAAGTTTTTGGAAGGCAGCTTCTTGTTCTTTCCCCCATCTTAAAGTTACTACCTTCTGTGTTAAGGTTGTGAGTGGCTTTGCGATCTTAGAGAAACTTTGTATAAATCTTTGGTAGTAGCCAACAAGACCTAAAAACTGGCGTATCTCTATCGGTGTTCTTGTTGTTGCACAGTTTGCAATCGCATTGACTTTGGAAGGGTCCACATGTATCCCTTCTTCACTGACTACGTGCCCCAAGAAATCTACTCTTCTAATACAGAATTTGCATTTCGAGAACTTGGCATATAGCTTCTCTACCGTTAATGTCCCCAAAAACCTGTCATAAGTGCTGGTTGTGCTACTCCTTGCTTCTTGAGTAGATTAGTATGTCATCAATGAATACTATCACGAATTTATCCGGATAGGGTCATCACACATGGTTCATCAGGTCCATGAACATTGCTGGTGCAGTAGTTAGACCAAAGGGCATCACTACAAACTCGTAGTGACCATAGCAAGTTCGAAATGTTGTCTTAGGGATATCTTCCTCTTGGATCTGAAGCTGATGATATCCCAACCTTAGATCAATCTTCGAAAAGTAGCTTGACCCTTGTAGTTGATCAATTAAGTCATCGATTTGGGGCATAGGATAACAGTTCTTGACTGAGAGTTTGTTCAGCTCTCGATAGCCTATGTACATGCGGAAAGTTCAATCCTTCTTTTTCAAAAACAATACCAGTGCTCCCCAAGGTGAGTAGCTCGGTCAGATGAATCCTTTGTTCAGTAGCTCATTCAGTTGACTAGACAGTTCTTTCATTTTCGCAGGTGCTAAGCGATAAGAGGATTTGGCTACGGGGGTGGCTCGAGGAATCAAGTCGATTCAGAACTCGACTTGGCGTACCGATGGAATTCCCGGAAGGTCTTCTAGAAATACATCAGGAAAGTTACAGACTTCGGGAATATCCTTGAGGTCTTTCATTTCTTGCTTCTTATCAATGACATGGGCTAAGAAGGCATGGTATTCTTTACATAGATATTTTTGTGCCTTGATGTAAGAGATGATTTGTAAATTTCTTCCGGGTTTGTCTCCATAGATGACGAGGGTTTCGTCATTCGGTAGGTTAAGGTGAACGACGTACCTTTTTGTAAAACAGAATATCGGCATGATGGAGACTTAACCAATCCATACTGAAGATAACATCAAAGCTACTGATTGTGACCGACATCAGCTCGATTTGGAAGGAATGATTGTTTAGATTTAATGTGTACCCTACGAATATATCTTTAGTGTGTTCTATTTTTCTGTTGGCCATCTCTACGGTGAATGTTTCGTTTAGTTTTTGCGGTTTCTGTTTGACCAGGTGTTTAAACTCGTGGCTCACGAAGCTTTTCCCCACACCGGTATCAAATAGTATGCATGCATATGAATTGTTTAGGAGGAACGTACAGTAACCACGGTGGGATCCCTCATGGCCTCCTCATGCCTCATTTTCAGAACCCTTCCCACACATTCACTATTTCTGTTATGTGCCTTCAGGCATCCCCTTTTGAAATGCACGGCCTCAACGCAGCCGCAGCATGTGCGACTCACCCCAGCATTAGCAACTTGGGTGGTTGGTTATGTCGGGGCTTTGCAGAAATGGGCGGTCTTCCCTTTCTTATGGCAGTTTGCAAACTGTAATTCCTAACATGCTCCATACTTCCTGTTCGAGCTTCTGCATCTCGCTACTTGGACAGTATTCCTCGAGCATCATTGTTTTCAAGTCCTCCCAAATCATAGAGTTGGAAATAGCTAGAGTCAAAAATTTAACATGGCCATTCCACCACGAAAAAGTTGAGTCTACGTATCTACATGCGACATACTTGACCTTGAAATCATCGAAGCAGGCACAAATCGCAAAGTTGGACTCATTTTTCTCAAACCATCTTGTCTGGGTAACGAGCTTGCCATTTCCAAGGTATGTCCTAGGTTTGCAATTCATAAACTCCTTGTATGAGCACAGTCCCTGGTGCCCTTGATTCTCTCATTGGTTGGAGTTGTTGGTTCCATTTCCGTCTCCATTGTTGTTGTTGCTGATTTGCGCCACAGTACCTGTTACGACAACTTGAAACACTGCAGAGTCCATTTCTGGAGGAGGTAGCGGTGGTGGTGTTGGTGGAGTTAGTGTGTTGTTCTTGCGCCTGTTTGACTTTCTTTGTGGCATATTTCTGCCATAAAGTATCAAGACGGAATGATGATAAGTTTTTGAGAAGCCTACAGGTTAGACATTACCGTAAATGAATGCCTTGTTTTGTATATGCGTACATTTATCATGAAAATTTGCAAGCAAATAATAATAGATTTTGATCACAACAAGTAAACAATTGCATAACAATTAACAACATTCAAATGAAATAAAACACATATTTATTTCATTAACAACATAGTGCTAGTACATAGTTTTCATGAAAATTGACCTTTAAGAAGGTCTACATAAAAGAGTATCGCCAACGCTTACTCGTAAATACAAAAGGGTGTGAGTGGAATAAGCCCTACTCATGACAGGTAGTCCACTGTAGTCCCTGAGATGAAGTCGAGGTTCCTTGTATCTCTACTAATCGGCACTCTGCTGCAATCACCCTTTCCTCTAGAGCCACGTGCCTCTCTTGGTACTCCCTCACTTCTACTAGAGCAGTCGTAAGGTCCTCATAGAGATCGTCAATGAGATGGAATGTATGAGGGTAGTCTCTCTCTCCAGTAGTCGAGTACGGGCGTCAGTGGCCTCAGTAGTAGCCCCTAGCTCCACAATCTGGTTCGCCACTGCTCTAGTCTGGTCCCCGAGGTGTTAGATCCACTGAACCATGACAGGAAGGGCCCTCTTAGTCGGGCCTCCATGGTGGAGGTTATAAAAATCTCACTCCAATCCATAAGGAGAACATTGGCGTTGTTGCCGGCTCCACCTTTCCAAGTCTTCTGCCGAGCGGGGTGTGGGTCCATTGTAACCTAAATAACGTGTTGGGAATTGAGCAATGTAGGGAGGGTTAATGACCTTTGATTCTGCATCTGACTCCTCTTCTGGCTCCTCCCCGTCAACTTCCTCCTCTAGGTCCTCCTCATCTTCTTCTTCCTTTGGTTCTTCCTCGGGCTTTTCCTCTTCCTCTACTAGCTCCTAAGGATCCTCCTCGGGATCCTCTACGATCCATCCACCATTTTTATGGTTAAGGAAGTAGGGGTCTCCATGTAAGTGAAATCATGCCATGATGTCTATGTGAGAATGGAGATGTGAGAAATATAAGAAAGACTTAAGTGTATGATTTTGTAGTATTCTAAAATACCCCTACAATACTTTAAGTTTTTCTTTTTTATTCTAAAGTTTTAGGGTGGGTAACTTTTAGATTTGTTATCCATCACGTCCATTCCTAAACACATGTTGGTCATATCTTACATAAATATAGTTTATCAAGTTATGTTTATCTATTATATGATTACATAATTATCTAGGCTTAACCGTAGTGTCTAACTCCTCTAAGTACTTTTATATGATTCTTATTATGACATTGTTCCTAGTATGCATGCATGTATACTTTTTATGAAAATATTATTATATTTCTAAAAGTATACATTTAGTCAGAGTGTTTTAGCCCCATATTATTTATAGTTGTATATTTTACTTGGTTTTATATACTTGATTTACTTTAAACAATGCTCTGTTACCAATCTGTCACACCACCGAACCAGAACGACAAAAATGTCTGGGGGTGGATGACTTTATGTACATCATCATAACAATTTAATATAAATGAAACATAGCATCACAACCATTACATTGAATGTTTAATAAGTTTACATTGTGTTCAAATATTATTTACATGACATCAGTTTCATGTGACAAAAAATGAAGGAAATGATGTGACGACGTTCCATCCTCCAAATTTCTTGTGATTACCTGCTACTGATTTCCTGAGAATACAAGTGATTTTGAAAAGCATCAACGTTTAAGGTGGTGAGTTCATAAGGGTTTTGTATGAAAAAGGGTTTGTAGTGCTTCGTGAAAATGATAGGGTATACTACAAGAAAATCCAATATTTTCATAAAAATGAGTTGTAAGTCTTAAGTAACAAGACTCGAAATGTAACAAATATTGTACTGTAAAATGATGTAAGGAAGTTTTGTCTTTATATAAAACTAATTGTATGTTACCCCATAAATCAAATGTGTTGTTGATACTCTATGTGAGTTATTATTAAAGAGTTTTGAGCATTCTAACACTCCTATGGTGTACATGCAACCCTAGATGTTGTGGATCTATATTTTCTCTAATATACATGCAAACTTTGTTTTTCCAAAGCATCATCGTAACTAGCATATAATGGAGTATCTCTACTACAAAATTCTAGTTAGATGACATACCTTTTGTTGTAGTTGGAAATATTGGACCTTTAAGAACTTAGCACCAATATTATGAATGCTTCTGATATAGTGTGGCAACATTAAGGTTACACCATGTAAACCATAATGGCCATGACCTTCCATATTCCTTGGGATCCATGGGTTTAAACCTCCATCGATCATCCATGGGTTGTTACATGAATTTAGCCCAACCTAAGGAATCATGGATTATTGGCCCACACCATAAGAATGCATGATTTACTAATCAACCCCTTATATTTAATTAGTCTCTTTTTGATCGCTAAATTAATTCCAAATTAATCCTAGATTAGTACTAATTAAATAATATGATTTCATATTAATATATTAGAACTTATAATAAATTAACAAATTATAAATAACCTTTTCTCCAAAGTCTAGCCTGTCAAATTGTCCTGGCGATATGCAACTCAAATGGACAATGATACTCTCGGTTCAAGTACATACCAATAATAGCTATGGGCTTAGACACCTAATCCAACAGTCTCTCACTTGGATAAGTCTAATAACTATCATTGTAAGCATGACTCCAACCCGACTAGCAATCGTTGCTCTTAGAAGTCATTGTCGAACTCTGACCTAGTCAATGAAGTGTCCATTAGATAAGGGATCATATATTCCTCCATTCTAGATATCATATGGACTAAGACATGGATTATAATCATTCTCTCTGTCCATCTGTTGTTTCCTGATTTCCGATTTATGACGATCGACTAATTGAACAAATCAAATCAGTCCAAGCTTGGCCGAGCATTTAGGGTGTCATCACTAAATCATCGAGGGGCCCATAGATATCGTTGTTATCCACATTGAGTAAAAGGAACAGATAAACTTCGACTCAAATGCTTGCTTGTACTTACTCATCAAATCACAAACAACGATATGTTTTATAACACCAATCACTCGTGATAAAATCCATGAAGTGATTCAGATGAGCGTGGGTTGAATCCAATACTTGAATCTTATTCCAGGAGCACTCATGAACATTGTAGCAAACTTGTGATATAACTAAAACGCCTCTACAGACCCATTCACGAAAGTCTTGCCTCAATACCTACTTCCAAAGTATGATCGACGGTGGATTGTTTGAATAACCTAGTTATTCGAGAAGTCAAACATGCAAAGTGAAACATAAGAATAATACTAATCCTATATGGCCCAAAACTTTTGAGTTCCATATTGATTTCTCATTATTCGTTGTATAATGTTTCGAATAATCAACTTAATAATTGAACTAAAACAATAGTTATGCCATGCTCCAAGCATATACAATATGTTTGTCTATGGTCCTGATTTTGTTAAATACATCAATTGCTAAACATTTAGATTCTAAACTATCATGCAATGATTCTTTTGTAATGTCTATGTACCAAAAGTCACTGAGACTTGACCAATGATATTACAAAATATTCCTTTGGAGATTGTTACAAGACAATTCCATGGAAATGAAGTCTTAAATTCAAAGTACATTCCTTTGAACATCCTTCTTACATAAATGTTTCTAACTTTCTCATCTATTCTTCAACTCCTAATATGGAAACATTCCATATTTTCCATAGGACAACTCATTATTAATAGACTCCTGTCTATTTATAAAAATGTTAATATTGTCCATCCATTACTATACTTCCAACTATCCTTAAGCGACCAATCCTTGGCGAACCTTAGATTATCCTTAACAGTTGTTTAACCATTTTAGTTATACCCGGTTCTATTCCTTTTTCCCTCTAAATGCCCTAGGCATTTGGAAAATTAGAACACGTGAATATTATAGCATATGCAATCGATCCTATACCCAAAGCATATAGGACATGATTTATAATGTCTAACATAAAGACATGATACTTGATCAGTCTTTTCCTATAATATTTCTATTTTTCATTTCTCATAATTCGAATTATGAAGAGGGATGTCTTAATCATAATAAAATTTTGAGAACGCAATTAACATTTCCATATATAGCATTTCCTTATGTTGAACCATCCCAACATTCATATTTTTTTACTAAATTTGATTAACAACTTAATCTAAGCTTTTAGATTTTGAAATGAAGTATAATTTCCTCTCCTTTAATTATAGCAAAACAACTTTTAAAACCCTACAACTTTGCGATTTGAAACCTTTTGGTTTTCTATAATTAACATTGCTAACTTGCAACACTTTCCATAATAATTATGCTCCCACTAGCATAATAATTATTATCTTGCTAGCATAACACTTATGCTCCCACTAGCTTTGACATGTACCCAGAAATTAGTTGGACTTCTATAAATCAATAATTATTGACTTTCTTACCAAATTTCAGATTTCTGATATGAGATACTTTGATAAGACTTTATCTAGGCTTCTCAAGCTTATACACCTTTCTTAGATAGCTCACATGTGTGTCTTAACTATTCTGAACTTACGAAAATATGTTCTAAATGTTTAGATCCTTTGCCATTTCTCACATTTCAAATTATGAAAAGGGATGTCATAATAACAATTGAATTTGAGAATGCAAATATCATAATTCTATCTCCTTAAAATCTACTTAGTGAAAGCGTTTCCTCACAATCATTTTCATGAATTGGAGAGAAACCTTATGACACTTAGATTTTATGGTGTATGTGTTCCTACCCATGAGAATTTGTCAAACCATAATCATAAGACTAGGTTTGTGACAAATCCAAACTCTTATGGACTAAACATGTTTAGTCTTAATTTCTTGCCACCTGGCAGCACAAGAGCCTACCTTTGTTTCCAAGTTGTTGTCTTATGCAGACAATTGAGAAATCATAGAACTTATATGCATAGTTAACTTTAACTGGAATGAGCATAGAAATAAGAATATGTCAACACGATAGGTTATAAACCTCAAGTTGTGTCCTAGTGATTAACAACAGGTTCACCCTTGATTGGTTCTTGAAACTTTCAAGATCATTAAGACTCCCACTGACCTCTTGACGTATAAGACTCTCTTTTAAAGAACCATTCTTTGACAAACAAATATTCAAGAGTTAGTGTGGATTCTAATCAAGACTAACACTTCACACAATTGGCCTTAGTTGGTCTTTTTTTTAACCAAAACATCACAACTTACCAAATTCAAATGTATAAAAGTAGAAAACATTTTACTCTACCTTTGACGAGTGCTATAAACCTTCTTAAGATTATGAAACTCAAGTCACAATCTTGGAGTATGACTCTAAGACTTGTTTTTGGAATGAAGTATTACTCATCTTATTGATTTAACCATTTCAACAATTCACGAATCCGCTTCTTAGCCATAAGAATGCACTAAGATGTCCTTAGAGGATCAATTGTGATATGGTTTACATAATCATTAAGATGATCATAAAACACAATACTAAAGTACCTTCATAGCCTTAATCTATAGCATGTTTGGCTTCCAAATTCGACATTTAATCATGAAATGGGACAACATATATGAGTTTACGGCCCAGGAGGCTGCCTAGGCCGTAAACACAAATTTGAAGAGTTTTTAGCCCTTAAACTCCTTCCTAAACTCATTTGGACTTTAGATATGGCTAAGGGACTTCAAGATATGGACTTAGAACATTTAAAACATGAATTTTGAAGACTTTGAAGTAGTTTACGGCCAAGGCACAAGCTTGGGCCGTAAACTCATATTTAAGGGGTTTTCTTCACCTTAAACCCTTCCAAATCACTAGTATGGCTTAGATATGAATTATAGAACATTGGTTTTAGCATTTGGACACTTGAAACATGATTTTTGGGGGACTTATGTGAGTTTACGGCCAAGGCATGTGCTTGGGCCGTAAACTCCTCAAAACATGGCATAAATTCAATTCTAAGGTGTTAGAAAGCCATCCAACACCACCAAAAGCCTTGGAATAAATCATAGGACCAACCAAAAATAGTTTAAGGACCTTAAACACATTATTTGAGGGATTTCTAAGAGTTGACGGCCAAGGCTGGTGCTTGGGCCGTAAACTCCTTGATTCATGGTGTTAGAATGCTAACTAAACACCCCTAAAACCCTTAGATGAATTTTAGAAGCCCTTACATGCAAGTTTTAAGCCTTAAACCACCTTGTAGCACTCTATAGAAGAGTTTACGGCCATGAGGGGGTCTCATGGGCCGTAAACTCCATAAACCCCTCAAATGTCCCATACAAACTCATGTTAGGCCTTGGAATAATTCAACCAATCACATGTGATTTGTTCTAGCTCCATTTGACACCATTTTCATGAGAAAATAGGATTTTACGGCCATGAATCCATGCTAGGCCGTAAACTCCCATAAGAGGGTCTATTTGATGTTTTGAAATCACTTCAAGTCCTTAAACCAAGTCTAGAAATTATCCCCAAAGTGTTTGAAGTCATTTAGCACCATAAACCACCCCCACCATGAGTTTACGGCCGTAAACTCATGGGGAATGGGTGTTTTAAACCAAAAACTCTTATATTAGTTTACTCATGGGGAGTAAACTCAAGTCGCAAGTCCCTAGTGTCATTTCACGTCCTTAAACGCCACCCAGGTCCCTCCAAACACTTGTATCGGAGTGTTTTCGCGACTTGAAGCAAGTGTCCCTATCATATAAATAAACTAAGTCCTAATTAGATAGAAATGTGTATCTTTACATTATAATTAGTAACCTCGTGTATTTACAAGCCCCGGATCAATTCTTAGCGTTCAAATCGACACATATCTCGTCCGGTGAGTTCATACCCCTACGCCTTTTTCCGTGTTTTTCAATGTTTTCAGGGGGGAATACAAGCAAAACTATAATTGTTTTCGAATTATAACATTAATATGTTTCAAATATTATCTGGCAAATTTATAAACTCTTTTATTCCTTATGTATTATGTTGAGCATAAGGAATGATTTATCGATTACAACTAAATGGATTTTAGTTAAGAAAATAATCAAACTAATCAAATTATTATGGGAATAATTTGGGGTTCTATATTTCTCTTTATATCATGTACTGATATCTGTATTAAGTTATTAGATAAACTATGTTCGATTCAGTTTATCTCTGTATCAATTGAATGTTTTGCCAGATAGTTTCATTGTATGTATCTATTTTTCACTGTATCATGTCTTAAAATATTTGTATGTTTGATATCGTATGAGAATCTTGTGAATAGTTTAATACTAGCTTGTGAGATAGTCACTACCCTTTATGGATGATCAAGTAAATCCTCTCCGGAAGTGTAACCAGAGTCTCCTGGAGGGAGAGCGAGGAATTTGTGAATAGATCTATTCGGGACTGACAATCCCACACCTTAACTGCTAGCTACAGTTAGGCGGGCACGCCTGGGGTGACAAATTCTGTATATCGTTCGACGTCTGACTAACGTCAAGGAGGTCTCGTTGTCATATCAGCATGGTTACCCGACTCACAATACGTATTAATATAAACTTATTCATAGCTAGGATTTTATTTAGAATCTATATCTTGTTCGGGATGATAATCCCATGGTCTTGTATCTATATCTCGTTTGGGATGGTAATCCCATGGTTTTAAATCTATATCTTGTACGGGATGATAATCCCATCGTTTTATGTCTATATCTTGTTCGGGATGATAATCCCATGGTTTTATGTCTATATCTTGTTCGGGATGATAATCCCATGATTTTGTGTCTATATCTTGTTCGGGATGGTAATCCCATGGTTTTGAAACTAACTCTTATATGGGATGATAATCGCATGATTTTATCAATCTATCTTATATCTAGTTTCGGGATAGTGATCCCATGGTCTTTATCGAACTATCTTATAACTGGTTTGGGATGTTAGTCCCAAGGTTTTCAAAATACTTTCTATTTACAGTTCGTCTAAATTATAGTTTTGTATATTAAACTATACTCTGTGTCATTTAATCAATCTTGTATTTAGGAAAATATGGGATTTTCCTAGGGTTAACATGTAATGTGTAACTGAACTGTAACGAAAGATAACCAAACTAACTTTACATAAGAAAATATGGGATTTTCTTGGATAGCAAACCTTTTCGGAAAATTAAAGGAAACCGATATATTTTCACAAAACAAAACCGCTTATGAACTCACCAGCTTTATGGTGATTTTCAAACTGCTTGTATTCTCAGGTCCAAGTTAGACAGGTACCTGGCGATATCTTTTGGTGAAGACGGAGTGCTCCGAAGACTCGTCTCGTTTTGTTCATATGATATGTGTATAACTTTTGTACAATTTACTTTTGAACCAAATGTAAACTTTCATATATATGTAATGTAATGGTTGTTTACTGTGATTACTATGTACATTGGATTTGATACTCAACGTGGAGTCAACCCCGGGAACGTTTCCGCCTTTGGTTTTCGAGGTGTGACAGATTGGTATCAGAGCCCTCGTTTATAGTGAACAGAGTATACCAAACCTTACATGGTATAAAACTATAAACATTAAGGGCCTAAGTGCTCTGAACTAAAAGTATCCTACAAAATGTAAGTATTTTCAAAAGTATTTAAGTATGCCGATCCGTCGAAATCCATAACTACAAGTAGAACAAAACATAAGTAAATGGGTGTTGTACACTGCGGTTAAACCTGGGCAGTTATGTAGTCGTGTCTAGGGTCAATATAGCCTGGCCAACTATATTCATTCAAGACACGGCCAACATGTGCTTGGGAGTGACTGTGGTATCCGGCATACCTAAAACTTACCCAATTTCCCAAACAACAAATCGTCGCTGCAGCGAACCATGAAATATTCTGGGAGTATTTCTCGAGCCGATCCTTTGTCAAAATCCTCGTATACGCGTTATTCCTTGATTATTTCTCTAGCGATAAAATGTTCTATCTTGATAACTCCTTTCTGCTTTATCGCTTAGTATGATGCTATATTTGCCTTGATGAGATATCTCCTGTCCCATATCTCTTGATTCAATTCAGAGGACTTATGATCCTCTCTTTCCTGATCTTTTTAGATCAAGATGCCTCCAAGAAAGAGACCCAACTCAACGAACAACAACAATCCTCCTCCGCCACCACCTCCTATTCAAATCGATTAGGAAACACTTCAGCCAACCATTTCCACTACTATATCAGCTCTCTTACCTCAACTGAACTCTAGGGGTTCGGGAGGTGAAACCCAAAACCCAGATGATAGCCAGGGACACCAAAAAGGGGGTTCCTATAAAGACTTCATGAATGCAAAACCGACATTCTTCGATGGCACAGGGGGTGTCATTGCCTTAACCCGATGGTTCGAGAGAATTGAATCAATCTTTGAAATATGTGGCTGTTCGGAGTCTGATAGAGTCAAGTTTGCTGCCTGTACCTTCCTAGACAAAGCCCTAACTTGGTGGAACGGCCGAGTCAAATCCTTAACTTTACCTGTAGCCAATGCTATGGGTTGGGAAGCTATGAAGGAGCTTCTTCTCGCAGAATATTTCCCTCGGGGGGAACTCCAGAAGCTAGAACACGAACTTTGGAACCTTAAGATGAAGGGTTCCGACATAGCTGCTTATACCTCAAGATTTGACGATCTGGCGGTACTTTGTTCGGGAATGGTTACCCCGGAGAGTAAAAAGATAGAGAGGTTCATCTGGGGGTTGACCCAGCCAACAAAAGGGAATGTCTTGGCTACGAAGCCAGACACTTATGACAGTGCCAAATGTCTTGCGAAAATCCTAATAGATCACGAAGACAACTCTGATGAAGAAGCTACTACCCCCGAGCCAGTCACTAGTGGAGGCGGAAGTAAAAAGAAATCCTGGAACAAGCGAAAGGCACAGAGTACGCAAGGGTCTTCTAAGAAACAACAAACGATAGCAGTCCATGCTGATACTGCCCCTGTCGCTGTTTCAGCTGTCGGTTCCACAGCCCAAACTCCCGCCAGTGGATACACTGGTACCCTTCCTTGGTGTAGTAAGTGTAACTACCACCACCGCATTCCTGGTCCATGTCGCGAAAGGATCTGCGACAACTGTGGCAATAAGGACCATCTTGCTCGAACCTGCAGAAAACCAGCCAAGCCAACGAACCAATCATCCGAAGCGGGAATCAGCCCAGCCTGTTACAATTGTGGTGAAGCTGGACACTTCAAAAGGAATTGCCCCAAGACAGCTACAACCACTAATCCCTCTGCCGCCGCAGGTATATTTCTCTTTGATAATTCTTATACCTACAACTCTTTTCGATTTTGGTATAAAAAGGAAAACTTGTTATCTATCTATATGAACATTTTCTAAACTCAATCCTTCGTATGCAATCGAAATGTGTACCGTCGAGACGACTAACTAGTGTGATAGAGAACACTAACTTCGTACCTATAGATTGAATCCTCAGTCCGGAGGACTATTCTGTTCCATTCGATTTAAAAAGGGGGAAACTTTCCATGAAAATACTTTGATGCTATGTTTAACAAGAAATGACCGAGTCTCATTCACGTTGTTATCTTTACTTTCGAAAGGGTCGCTCGTCTAGATTTTTCCTCGACCCTGTTCTCGTGATCTTCGGCATCAAACTTCCGTATCATTCTATGCCTTAGAGCTCAAAAGTTTTCCCAATGTGAATTACCACGCATCCCTCGTTTCTGTGATTATTGAGAAACGGGAAGTTAGCAGCTCTTCCCTCTAAATGTCTATCCCGAAGGATTCCCGGGAGTTTCTTTCGAGCGTCTAGTTTAGTCTCACATCAGACCTTTCGAAATCTTCGTAGAGATCGATTCTGCAACCTTCAGGTTTCGGATGCCCTTAGAGCTTGGTAATATCTATCTAGACCATCATGTCTCGAATCCTTAGAAATGTCTGCCCAACGAAACCCTAGTGATTCCTTTGAGGAAACCGAAGTCGTTCAGGGTTGGAACTTCCATGAGAAAACAGATTGATATCGTAGATTGAGAGAGAGTCAAGAAGCTAAACCAAGACATGTCCTGATAATGAGAATTCGTTAGAACGCCCAACGGAGACCAGATTTCGCTTGAGAAAGTGGAGATCTGAGACAACAAATCCATTCATATCTCATTCCAATCCATGATCAGTATCTTATTCTTTGAATTTCGGGACGAAATTCCCTCTAACGGGGGGATAATGTAACAACCCAAAGTTGTTCATCGCCGAAAACCCATTCTACCCGTATAACTCGTCGAAGATCGAAATGTCCCGATATCGTTTTTGGGTTTAGTTAACTAAAATTATATGTTTATTATCATTCAATGAGGGTCCAAATCATTTAGGAACTCATGAATTTAGCCCAAAACATTTATTTCATAAGTTTTAGAAATATCCTCGTCGGGTGACGGAAACTCAATCGGGTGCGACCTAAAGCTTCGTTTAAAGCCGGTATCGGGTAGAATTCCACCGTGTCCAAGTTTTAGGAACTATATAAACGTGTTTAACCTATCATTTGAATCTTTTTCCTTCTCTCTCTACTCTCTCTCTAACCTCTCTCCTAAATCCAAAGATTAAGGGTCCAAAACTCAATTTTAAGGCCTCAAATCCCTAAGGTACCTTCCTAGCCTTAATCTATAGCATGTTTGGCTTCCAAATTCGACATTTAATCATGAAACGGGACAACATATATGATTTTACGGCCCAGGAGGCTGCCTAGGCCGTAAACACCAATTTGAAGAGTTTTTAGCCCTTAAACTCCATCCTAAACTCATTTGGACTTTAGATATGGCTAAGGGACTTCAAGATATGGACTTAGAACATTTAAAACATGAATTTTGAAGAATTTGAAGGAGTTTACTGCCAAGGCACAAGCTTGGGCTGTAAACTCATATTTAAGGGGTTTTCTTGACCTTAAACCCTTCCAAATCACTAGTATGGCTTAGATATGAATTATAGAACATTGGTTTTAGCATTTGGACACTTGAAATATGATTTTTGGGGGACTTATGTGAGTTTACGGCCAAGGCATGTGCTTGGGCCATAAACTCCTCAAAACATGGCATAAATTCAATTCTAAGGTGTTAGAAAGCCATCCAACACCACCAAAAGCCTTGGAATAAATCATAGGACCAACCAAAAATAGTTTAAGGACCTTAAGCACATTATTTGAGGGATTTCTAAGAGTTTACGGCCAAGGCTTGTGCTTGGGCCGTAAACTCCTTGATTCATGGTGTTAGAATGCTAACTAAACACCCCTAAAGCCCTTAGATGAATTTTAGAAGCCCTTACATGCAAGTTTTAAGCCTTAAAACACCTTGTAGCACTCTATAGAAGAGTTTACGGCCATGAGGGGGTCTCATGGGCCGTAAACTCCATAAACCCCTCAAATGTCCCATACAAACTCATGTTAGGCCTTGGAATAATTCAACCAATCACATGTGATTTGTTCTAGCTCCATTTGACACCATTTTCATGAGAAAATAGGAGTTTACAGCCATGAAGCCATGCTAGGCCATAAACTCCCATAAGAGGGTCTATTTGATGTTTTGAAATCACTTCAAGTCCTTAAACCAAGTCTAGAAATTATCCCCTAAGTGTTTGAAGTCATTTAGCACCATAAACCACCCCCACCATGAGTTTACAGCCGTAAACTGATGGCCAATGGGTGTTTTAGACCAAAAATTCTTATATTAATTTACTCATGGGGAGTAAACTCAAGTACCAAGTCCCTAGTGTCATTTCACGTCCTTAAATGCCACCCGGGTCCCTCCAAACACTTGTATCGGAGTGTTTTCGCGACTTGAAGCAAGTGTCCCTATCATATAAATAAACTAAGTCCTAATTAGATACAAATGTGTATCTTTACATTATAATTAGGAACCTCGTGTATTTACAAGCCCCGGATCAATTCTTAGCGTTCAAATCGACACATATCTCGTCCGGTGAGTTCATACCCCTACGCCTTTTTCCGTGTTTTTCAATGTTTTCAGGGGGGGGGGGGGAATACAAGCAAAACTATAACTGTTTTTGAATTATAACATTAATATGTTTCAAATATTATCTGGCAAATTTATAAACTCTTTTACTCCTTATGTATTATGTTGAGCATAAGGAATGATTTATCGATTACAACTAAATGGATTTTAGTTAAGAAAATAATCAAACTAATCAAATTATTATGGGAATAATTTGGGGTTCCATATTTCTCTTTATATCATGTACTGATATCTGTATTAAGTTATTAGATAAACTATGTCTGATTCAGTTTATCTCTGTATCAATTGAATGTTTTGCCAGATAGTTTCATTGTATGTATCTATTTTTCACTATATCATGTCTTAAAATCTTTGTATGTTTGATATCGTATGAGAATCATGTGAATAGTTTAATACTAGCTTGTGAGATAGTCACTACCCTTTATGGATGATCAAGTAAATCCTCTCCGGAAGTGTAACCAGAGTCTCCTGGAGGGAGAGCGAGGAATTTGTGAATAGATCTATTCGGGACTGACAATCCCACACCTTAACTGCTAGCTACAGTTAGGCGGGCACGCCTGGGGTGACAAATTCTGTATATCGTCCGACGTCTGACTAACGTCAAGGAGGTCTCGTTGTCATATCAGCATGGTTACCCGACTCACAATACGTATTAATATAAACTTATTCATAGCTAGGATTTTATTTAGAATCTATATCTTGTTCGGGATGATAATCCCATGGTCTTGTATCTATATCTCGTTCGGGATGGTAATCCCATGGTTTTAAATCTATATCTTGTACGGGACGATAATCCCATGGTTTTATGTCTATATCTTGTTCGGGATGATAATCCCATGGTTTTATGTCTATATCTTGTTCGGGATGATAATCCCATGATTTTGTGTCTATATCTCGTTCGGGATGGTAATCCCATGGTTTTGAAACTAACTCTTGTACAGGATGATAATCCCATGATTTTATCAATCTATCTTATATCTAGTTTCGGGATAGTGATCCCATGGTCTTTATCGAACTATCTTATAACTGGTTCGGGATGTTAGTCCCAAGGTTTTCAAAATACTTTCTATTTACAGTTCGTCTAAATTATAGTTTTGTATATTAAACTATACTCTGTGTCATTTAATCAATCTTGTATTTAGGAAAATATGGGATTTTCCTGGGGTTAACATGTAACGTGTAACTAAACTGTAAGGAAAGATAACCAAACTAACTTTACATAAGAAAATATGGGATTTTCTTGGATAGCAAACCTTTTCGGAAAATTAAAGGAAACTGATATATTTTCACAAAACAAAACCGCTTATGAACTCACCAGCTTTAGGCTGATTTTCAAACTGCTTGTATTCTCAGGTCCAAGTTAGACAGGTACCCGGCGATATCTTTTGGTGAAGACGGAGTGCTCCGAAGACTCGTCTCGTTTTGTTCATATGATATATGTATAACTTTTGTAGAATTTACTTTTGAACCAAATGTAAACTTTCATATATATGTAATGTAATGGTTGTTTACTGTGATTACTATGTACATTGGATTTGATACTCAACGTGGAGTCAACCCCGGGAACGTTTCCGCCTTTGGTTTTCGGGGTGTGACAACCGGGTTGACTATGGCCGATCCCTTTCAATTGGGATGAGGAATCTTTTCTGGGCTTCTAATATTACCATTGTCAATGCCTATGGAAGTCTGAGAAGTAGATATTCCAATCAAGTTTGTTTTACCATTGTGCCAAATCATTGTTGATTCAGTGGCAACAAACAAATAGATAAGATCAATAAGGGTCATGTCGTGTTCTGTCACATAGTAGTCCTTAATGAACTCACTATATGACTCGGGAAGTGATTGAAGAACCCAATCAATAGCCAACTTCCTCGAGACAACAACACCCAATACTCTCAGCCTGTCAATAAGTGACTTTATCTTCAAGACGTGAGTACACACCGGTCTTCCATCTTGATGTTTCATTGCAAGTAGGGTTTGAGTAACCCTAAACTTTTCAAGTCTTCGAACTCGCGGGTCAGCGAGAATAATTGAAGATGGTGGAGGAAATGAAGAATGATATTGTGGAATATCATCTTCAAGAGGAAAGCTTGTTTCAAGAGATTTGGGAAGACCATAGTTATCTGATCTAGACATATACAATGGGAGATATCCAAGTTAGTTGATTTAAGTGCTTAATATAACACCCAAATGAAATATTAAGGTTAGGACCCAACAAAATATTTTAACAATTCAGAATAGGGATGTCGTAATCTGAATGTAAAATATTTGAAGGTAGGTAAATGACAATTTACCAATTTTCCACCATGAAAAACGAAACTGATAATTAAGTTTTAAATAGATTGAAATTCCTGGATCATTTGAGATTCATTGAACTTTTCAATGGCATTTTTAAATCTCGATTGTGCCCTTCAAGTTTGTGACTGGAATGTCAAGGATCACAAACAAGGTGTGAATAACCATGCAAATTAGATTGGTACACCCAATATTACAACCACCTAATCAATGTGCCAGTTAACCACACACACTCCATTGATCTATGATTAACATCAAGCTACCCTTTTCCACACACTGTCAGTCCCATAATAGTGTTCCGGTTAACCACACATGTTCCACTAATGACTTAACAAGGTGCAAAGTGCAATTTCATGTGTTAGCACCAAATTCACATTTTCCTAAGTAACTAAGATTGGGAATTTATAAGTGTTAAGTTACTTAGTATTTCATTATACTTTTAATGAGAATTTAAGACCTAACTTACCGTTCGGCTAACGTATCTCCACCAGTCTAGGAAGGGGTGGGTGAGAGTGGACACACATTAAACTGCCATTTTATAGGTAGTAACCTTATACCCCATTATAGACCGGTTTCGTAAAGGAGGCCTACTAACGGTAAGACTGAATTTACTCTTATACATATATACAAATATTAAACCTATAATATTATAATAATATAAGGGTCGAACATTAAACTTTAAAATTCTAGGGTTTGGAATTAAATGTTTCTAAAGTTATACTTTTACATTTACAAATTCCAAAACTTGAGGCCAAGTTTTGAACTATTCAAAAACTTTTGGAATCCATAACTTATGAGTTTAATATAGGTTTTAATGAATAAACTCTTGACATTCCATAACTTGAGGACAAGTTATGGAGTTCATAAAAAAACATTTATGTAAGACCCTTCAAGTTCCATAACTTGAGGACAAGTTATGGAAGACTTAAAACCATTTCATGATGACAATTAAAAATGAGACTCTTCACTTTCCATAACTTGAGGACAAGTTATGGAATTCATCAAAAAACCATTTAGATCAACTATTGTAACTTACAAAATGAAATAATTCGTCTATGATCTAAATTAAACTAATAAGAATAAGAAAATTCATTTCAAACAGATTTCATGTAATTAGCCTAACCACATAAACTAATATAAAACATGAAAATTTGATAATTATCTTTTAAATTGGATAAGCATAATCATTACCACGTCAAAAACAGGTTTATAAGTTCAAAAACAGTTTAGGGTAATGATCCTAGTCCAATTCCAGCCTTAGAACTCGAAAATCTGCATTCTAGAGCACCAACTCTTCGAGTAGATGAACTGACTTGGCGAGTTGGTCAGTTTTTTGAGGGGACTCGGCGAGTTCCCCAGTAGACTCGGTGAGTCCACTGTCCTGAAGCAGAAAATTGATTTTCAAAGCTTGTGAAAGTAAGTAGCAACAACTATATTGGAAAACAACCCTAGGCTTTGATACCACTGAAGGGTTTTAAGCATTCTAACACTCCTATGGTGTACATGCAACCCTAGATGCTTTGGATCTATGTTTTCTCTAATATACATGCAAATTTTATTTTTCCAAAGCATCATCCTAACTAGCATACAATGAAGTATCTTTACTACAAAATTCTAGTTAGATGACATACCTTTTGTTGCAGTTGGAAACCTTGGACCTTTAAGAACTTAGCACCAATAGTATGAATGCCTAAAATGGAATGACAATACATCTTTGGACAACGGATGACTTTTGAGAGAATATCTTAACACCAAATCAGCTCAATGATTCTCCATGAATACTAGTGTCCCATTTTGGATGCTAGAGGGCTTCTTAGATAGTGTGGTAAGATTAGGGTTACACCATGTAAACCTTAATGGCAATGACTTTCCATATTCCTTAAGATCCATGGGTTTAAACCTATATGGATCATCCATGAGTTGTCACATGGGTTTAGCCCAACCTAAGGAATCATGGATCATTGGCCCAAACCATAAGAATGAATGATTTACCAATCAACCCCTTATATTTAATTAGTCTCTTTTTGATCACATAATTAATTCCAAATTAATTCTTGATCAATACTAATTAAATAATATGATTTCATATTAATATATTAGAACTTATAATATATTAACAAATCATAAATAACCTTTTCTCAAAAGTATATCCTATCAAACTGTCCTGGTGAGATGAAACCCAAATGGACAATGCTATTCTTGGGTCAAGTACATACCAATAATAGTTTTGGGCCTAGACACCTAATCCAATAATTATAACCATAATAATACGACTAGTGGCCTATATGACGTGCTTCAGGCATCAGAGCTATTATTACATTTGTCACCCCAGACCTACCGGCCTAACTGTAGATAACAGTTTAGGTGCGGGGTTGTCAATCCTATATAGATATATACACAAGTGTCACATTCTCCCTATAAGAGACGCTGGTTATAAATCAGGACTTTAACGTGTACTCTGGTGGGTACGGTGAAGCAAATTGTCTCACAAAGTTATATCAGTTGATTTATGTGTACCAAAAACTCTTTTGTTTGCAAATAAAATAATTATGTCTTCAAATTATCATTTAAATAATACAAACTGATAACATAGTTTTATGACACCCAACTATACCCATTATAGTTCATCCTATTTGATTGCTGAATTTTTTATATAGTATTTTAGATAAATATAAGGTTGTCATTTTGTACTCAACATATATAGTCAATACATAATTTTTTTGGATTATGACCCACCAAAATAGTATAAAGACCACAAAATACCCCTTTTTCTTAGAAAACTACCTTTATATAGAAAGATTTAAGAAACCATTTAGTTTTGCAAACCATAACCATGGAATGATTTTTATAACCTAGAATATTTTGTTCTTTTTTGCATTCTTACAACAAGTAACATAAATATTTGTAAAATGGCTAGTAATAAGGATATCTTGTGCATATAAGGGCTTATATTTCGGCATTTAAGATTTCATTCAAATATACGTATAACAAAAAAAAAATTAACTTGTATTCCCCCCCACCCCTATTCACCTTGAATGGGTTTTCTGGATAGCTTGAAGTGATGATACGAAGATTTCGAGCCTAGGGTCTTGGATGGAGTTAATGAACTTCTTTGGAGACGTGACTATCCTAAGGCTTTAACACATGATAATGTATGTAAAGATGATGAAATTGTTATGAAAATGTGTTAAAATAGTTGAGATCACGAGAATACTTACCAAAATCCTTAGGACCAGCTTAAAGGTGATGATCATGGAGAGTTTTGGCTTTTCTTGAGAGGTTAAGGTGAGTAAAATTGAAAGAAAGAGTTTTTTGTGGTGGTGGGGTGATCTTCGGCTTTAAATGGAGAGTGGTGGGGTAGTTTCATGGGTACTTGGGGGGTATTTGCATGCTTAGTATGGAGGTATGGTGGTTAAAATGGTGTAAATTTGGAAGGTTACTTCACTAGGTCAACACCTCGGCTTCCCCACCCAACCAAGATCCATAAGGAGGAGGGTATTCAGTCTCAAGGCCGAGAACTAAGGTGTGATTTCGGTCCATGGAGGCCGAGAGCTAAGGTTCTCAGTTCCAGCCGAGAACCCTTGGTGCAAGGTTTTCGGTTCGAGTTGCTGGATGTTCTCGTTTGTGAGGCTTCCTGGCTTAAGACTTCTCTTTCCAAAATTATGCACTTCAAATACAATTCGAGATTTTGAACTTCTTGATAAATCATGTTGATTATTAGGTGTTTATTATGAATACGATTTTCAAGGTGTGTGTGTGTGTTTGTATATATATATATATATATATATATATATATATATATATATATATATATATATATATATATATATATATATACATGTACTTATACAAGCATTGCCCTTTAAGGATTTATTGTAACAAGTTTTCATTGTGAATTCTCTTGTACATGGTTACTTTTTAGACTTGATCGGGCTCATTTTGCTAGTTGTCATAGCTTCTGTCTTGAGTATAAATATAACCCTTATCATCAGATTAGAAGGTAGGACGATTCAGATGGTTCCAGATGGCAGAATAGCCTTCTAAAGGCGATTTCTAATACCTTTGAATGATTTCAGGAGATCTGAAGGTTGTGAAGCATCTCATTAACTTAGTTTAGCAGATTATTTAATTAAGCTTTCTCTTTATTAGTTTACTTTTTTTTAGCCATGTCTGGCTAAAACCCTAATTTTTAGTTGTGCATTAGACTAGTAATTTTCATGTGATTAGTTTCTAGATCTGCCTTTTTTTTTTGCGTTTCTATCTAGATTTTTCAGTTTTGAGCTTAATGAACATTTGATTTTAATTATTGTTAGTCTAAGCACCTAGCTAGGGTTTTTATCATTCTAGTTCGTCATATAATATAATCCATAATTGTTTTGTCAACTGATAATAAGTAACAAGTATCATATTGGTTCCGTGTTTGGGATTTAACTTTGGTATAAACTGTATAAAATCATATCTTTACACTTCCAATTTATCAACTGATAATAAGTAACAAATATCATATTGGTTCCGTGTTTGGGATTTAACTTTGGTATAAACTGTATAAAATCATATCTTTACGCTTCCAAGTTTGTGAGAAATATTGGGTATCTCTGGGAATTTTACACAGATCATAAAGCTTCTTTTCTGATTTATTTAAGAGCTAGTTTAATTGAACAATAAAAAGTTAGGGTTAATTCAAAGAGCTTATTTTGGTTAACTAATTTAGGTAAAAGAGATTATACTAGATCTTGTTAGTTTTTCTCAGTACCAGCTTAGATATAACACATTCTGAATAACCAATTTTAAACTGATTGCATGAGTAGGAAAATCGCAGCAGAACTAAAATCATTTTTATTATTGATTTTTTGTTTTGCTTATTTTCACTGTAATTTTTAGTTTTTTGTTTAACTAAAAAAACCCCCCTTTTATAATTTTTGTTTTATCCACTAAAATATGTCTGATCTAAAAAGGCATTCACCGTTAGGCAATGTCCCTGAGGATTTGACCCTGTTTTGTTGTGCTATATTATTAGTGCTACCAGGAGTGATATTTTATTTTTTTAATACACCCACGACAACATGTTAACAAGAGATCCATACTATCTCAAATTCTAAAAATCCAATGAACTTACACTACAACTTCCTCTGACGCATTGAACTGAATCCATAAAAATCCATTCGGATATTGATCCTCCAATGAAAATACTCAGTTCATGCTCTTCTTGATCTCATAATAATGATGATTGTCGCCTCCTATGCTGATGCCTACAATCAGCTCAACCAGATACCCTTTAAATATGATTATCGGTATGCTAAATCGCATAAGAGAAATCCTCTATTTGTAATAACCATACAACAATAAAGAAACTACAATCCTTAGGTAGAGACTTAACTAAATCGAACATAACGCCTCACATATAATCACATGATCATAATCACAAGTAATAAAAGCATGAAGGAGATGAATATGATATATAGATGTGACAACATCTGATGGAACTCGGGTCTCCTCGGCATGTAACTGAAACGCTCGACCCCTAACAATTGGAGCATCCACCCTGCCCTCGCGGCTATCGATAATCCTGAGTGTATCTAGAGCAGGTGCCTTAACCACTCCACTCATCAGCCTCAAACATTCATCCTTCTTGTGGCCCACTTTATTGTAGTGAAAACATAACGGACTCGATCCATAAGGAAATCTCTACTAATATGACCAATCCCGCCACACTTGTAGCAACCCATACCTCTAGATTGACATACCTCATCACGCGGTTTCCTGCACTTTTCGTAAAGGCCACGGCCTTGCTGGCCTCCTGCTTACAAATAACCGATCTTAGGCTTCTTAGTTGATCCCTCTGCTAATACATACTATGAACCCAACGAAGATCTCTCCCTGAAACGAATCATGAACTCATCCCATGACATAGCCTCCAACTCATAAATCATAATAGATTATGAAATCAAATCCCAATAACTCTTTTCTACATAATGGAAAAGGTCCATAGCAAACCGAACCTTAGCTTCTATGTGATAGGAGGGACCGATGTAGCAGATAATCTCCATCTACTCAATCCAATGTGAACTTAGAACGCTGACATTCCTCTCAAAAACCATAAAAGGCTAATATATAGCTATGTCGGCGGGTGATGTGATAAACTCATATATCCCCTCATCAAGCGGCTCAACACCAAATCTTGAACATAAATCAGAACCATAACATCCTCCACGAGTGCTCATCACTGTACTTGAAAGTAACTGATGAGATTAAAACTTTAATCTATGAAGATCGATTAGATCTTAAACAGGTAATTAATTATAAAAACAGCAAGAACACAAAAATAAGAATAAGGCAAGAGTGAATCAATCGTGTCGAATGATTAAAACAAAATCCTCAGAAGAGCTTGATTAAGAACATCAACTGTAGAGGATTGGTAGGTTACAAGAACGATTAAGGAAATCTGTAAATACTATCGTTATGCTCTTGATCAATCGTTAAAAATCATTAACCTAATATGCATGCAAGCATATACTTATATAATAAACATAATGGGCTCTCGGTTGGACAGGCCCAAACCGGAATACAAACTAAATAAACAATCAGCCGAGCCCAAATGACGCAATCTTCAAACTAATCTTCAGCCCAACAATCTCCCCCTTTGCGTTAATTGGAGCGAGATCTTCACTTGTTACTTGGGCCAGCAGCGGAGGCAGGTACCTTCTTCTTCACGGTGTTAAACAGACATTTGGTAAGAGCGAGTATTGTCTGTCTAAACCTGATGTACCATTGGATCATGTCGTTGAAGTACTTTACATAATCCGCTGAATTCTCTTTACACCTTTTGATGATCGATAACACATGCTCCAGACAAGCAGTGGTGTAAAGATGTTTGTCAGCTAAAGCAAAGAGACATTTCTGTCCTTCTGCTCTAGTGAACATAACCGAGTTGCGCCTCGGGTCGATCTTGCTCATTTGCATTTGGTTGAGATCACTGGCCGATCCCACAGGAGCTATCTTCGGTTTCTTCTTGAAGACTGTGGCAACCTCCTGATCCATAAGGGCAACCTCCATGATGTAACAGACTAACATCCTTTTGATATGGTCTATAATGGGACCATATTCGGCTTCATCAGTCAAAAGGATATTATGCAAGACAATCCAATCATGAGGATTTAAGTTCGGTAGATCTGCCAGGGAGATATGATGTGCAGTTCTTGCAGATCCTCGAATCACCTTGAACCGAACGTTTATGAACCTTCCTTCGGTGTAAGGCTTTAAGACCCGAACGTTCACTATCTTCTGGGCGCTCCAAGTCAGATACTGAGGACGAGCAGCCTTTAGATAGAAGTCGATGAGCTCCCTATCAAGTTCAGCATTTGGATGAGTGACTTCAAAGATATTTAAGAAGGCGTGGAAGATAAACGCCTTTCGAGTCAGCGGCATGTCGAACAGCGAGTCGAAAGAGTTGTAGCAGTCGAACGAGATCACCGGCTCGAGCCATAAGATGATGGGAGTATCTATGGCCTCTTTAATCAAGCGCTCCCGAGTCCAGGCAGGGAAGAGAGTCTTCCTGCTCTCAAGGAGATCGTGGGCTTCCTTCTGCTTGCGTTCGGCTTCTTCAGCCTCTCGCGCCACACGATTAACATCATCATCCACATTGCGACTGTTCTTTCGTTTCAACATGTCAATGGTTTCATCATCTTCATCTTCATCTTCTTCCTCAGCTATGTTTTTCCCTTTGTCCTTCACACCCGAACCCGAAGCTTGACCAGTCGGAGGTGGTTCAGTTGCGTGAGTAGCTTTGGAGGAAGGAGGTGGTTTCGATCTGGTCTTCTTCTCTTCTCCCCCTTGTTTCGGAATGGACACGAAACTCGGTAAGCCTTCTATTTTGCTGAGAAGGTCCATGGCAGGAGAAAGCTTTTCAGCAAGGGTTCGCCTCACTGAATGGTTAAGAATGGGATCGTGTGCTTCTAGGATCTTTGATAAGGCAGCGTGTACATCCGAAACACATGTCTTGATGACCTCCCTTTCGGATCGAAGAGCTTCAAGTTGTTGTTGTGAGTTTGAAAGCTGCGTGCTCTTGACCTTGAGGGCAGTTGTTTTGCTCGCCAGAACGTCCATCAATGAATTTTCAGCTGCGAGATCCTCCTGAAGCTTAGCGAGGCGCTCATCGATGGAGGCACGAAGGGCCGTGTTGTCGTCGCTTAGGGATTGGCGAAGTGTAGAAAACGAGGTCAACTCCGTAGAAACAAACTTTGCCAATTGCTGAACAATCGGTTCCAAAGTTGTATTTGTGGCTTCGGCGCTTTCCTGTAAGGACTTCAACAGGATAGAAGCGTCGGAGAATAGTTTATCGACTTTTTCGGTCGCCGCCTCACAGGCTTTGGTTGAGGCGTCTATGGCGGCAGTGGCTGAGGCTACCGAATCATCTTGAGCCCTGGAGAAGGCATCAACAATCTTCTGAAGTGCGGCTTCAGAGAGAGAGGACTGTTGATTGGAAGATGAGACGAGAAGTAGGTCAACCTTCTCGTTGATCTCCTTAAGATGCTTCTTTGTCACTGGAGCATCATCCTCTTCATCACTTTGAACCTGAAACGGAGTAGAGTAGACCGAATCGAAGTTCATGTTATCACCGCCAAGAAACGGGTTATCTCCATCAGAGGCATTATTTGGAGATTGTGGAGGTGGTGAAGCTGGGGGTGTGGTTGTTTTGGTCGGTTCAGGTTGAGTAGGTGTGGGGTTGGTTTCGGGTGGTGGTTGAGTGGAGGTAGGTTCGGTTGTATGCTGGGTTTCGGTTTGAGGTGGTTGGGTTACGGGTGGGGTTTCGATTACTGGTGGTGTTTCGGTTGCAGTTGTGAAAATGGGTGGTGGTATTGGGAAAGAGGTTGGAGGAATAGTGGTAGTGGGGATTATGGTCGGAATGGAAGTAGGAATGGTGGGAGGAGGTGAAGGAACTGGTGAATTATGAGGTTCCATCTCTGGGGTAGGTGATCGAGGTGGTGTGTTGCCTCGTTGAGGGGTTTCGCCTCCTTGAGAGCCGTCCGAACCCGAACTCTCGTTCTCTGATTCACTCGAAGAAGAGGGAATAACAAGCTTCGGTTGAGTCTTCCTCCTCTTCGGTTGTGGGGACTGTGCAGCTTTAGGCTGTTTCCTCTTCTTGGGAGAAGGACCCTTAGGAGCTTTGGTCGCTTGCTTCCCTTTGTCCGCCTTTTTGCCCCTGGGAACCGGTTTGTCAGCATCATGGATTGACTTTAGCATTTCCGGTGTAAGTTCCCTAGGACCAGTTGCCTTGAATTCCTTGATCGTCCGGATTAGTCTGCTGTCAGAGGGAACGGCACCATACATTGTCTCCGGAATAGAGCCAATGAATGAGAATTTAGATGCATCCGAGATGATGATTTTCTTGGTATGAAACGTACCGATTGAAGACATCGATGCACCTGCAGCAGTGGGAATGTCGAACTTGTCCATCGCCCACTTTGTGATTAAAATCTAGAACCGGGCCAACGACACCTCAGAGTGTCGTGATGATGAAGAAAGGCTCTGGATGAGCTGTTGCCAGAGGACCAACCCAAAATCCAAGTTGACCCCGTTGTAGACTGCATACATGATCGACAAGAAAAGTCGACTAGCACCGTCAGATCCTGAGCTCCGTTCCGACAAGCCCTTGAAGAGGACTGTGAACATGCCGTTCCACTGTGGCGGCAAGCAAGATTTCTTGAATTTTGCGACGGAGGTGAGAACCTCCGTGTACCCCATATTGTAAAACATGTTATACAGATACCCAACCGGAATCGTCTCCGGATTTATTCTCGATGGGTCAACAGCCAACCCTAGCATAGTGCAGAAACGTTGTCGAGAAACAGAGGTCTTGTGTTCAGCAATCTCGAAGAACACCCGCTCGACTGTTTTGTCGTAATAGGCAGTCGCATAAACCTGCGAGAGAGACGCCATGGGCACGGACTCGATCCTGGAGAGAGCCGTAGCGATTTGGGAGTACTTCAGGCACTCGATGATCGGCGACATGTAGGAGTCGTACGCCAGAGGATTGAGATCGATCACCAGGCATTGTTGCGGACGAATAGGAAGGATTTGTGAGGTAGCATGGACTGAGGATGATTCCGCCATTGTTGAAGGTAGTAGAAGAAAAAGATGAACAGTGAAGCTTTTGGGAGTTTTTGCTCTCTAGAAAATCCGGAAGCAGTAAAAAAGTAAATGAGAGTGTAGACTGCCTTTTATAGTGAGGGATTGGAGAGAGAAAAATCGTTTCAAATCTTCTATGCGATGATCACGTAGGAGAGAGAGTGTCAGATTCCTAGGATCACGCCACCCAACAAGCGCCGTTTCAGAAGAAAACCGTTTCAAATCCTCACGCGCCTTTAAGTGCCAGAGAGATGGCGCTTGAAATTTGCACACGCGTCCCTGATGTCAGTAAAAGTATGGGCGTTTCAAATTCACACGCGCCCCCTTTTTGTTTGTTTTTACCGTCGTTTGAATTTCAATCCGTTTAACTCCCGCCGAGTCAGTAACCTTTCGTCTTATCTTTTTAAATGGCATCTTTTGAATTAAATACCCACGTGGATTATTTTTTACCACAGCTTCATAATAAACCACCAAAGTAATAATACAGCCTGGAATAATTAGTAACGGAATTTTGGAAAATCAAAGATTTTCGTGCAAAGAGTGTAAAAGAAAAAGAAATAAAGCAACTCTTTTAAGGATTTTTTGTGATGTCAATAATGACACGAAACTGATGATCTCGGGCACGAATCTCTTCCTTCAAGGTCAAGAGAGACCTTAAAGTGTTAATGTGGAATCCCGTTGAATTTCGATCAATCACTTTTTAAGAAATGTTGAAAGGCTTCTTTTAATTAGGCTACTTTAGGGTGGCTTTCGCTTTGATGCAACACTTCTAATCTTGAAATAAGAAAGAAAGGAATCAAAGTACTTGTGAGACCGGTGTAGTCTATTGAACAAGTAGGTATGAATTTATTTTAAATTGGATTGGAAAAATATAAAATCTCATATATATAAAAAAATTAAAAACTGGATCCCGAGGGAAGAAATGTTATGGTGTTTAACAATTTCATAGGAATCACACAAAATAAAATTTGAGATTTCATGAAGGTACATTCATCAATTCATTGGTGAAAACTTGAGCAAATTAATTGTTCACCGTCAATTCAGATTTGGTGTTGAATTTTGGGTTTCACTCAGCTCGTAGTGGCACGAAACTAAGATCATAAACACAGATGTTGTGTAACCATAAACCTCAGTGGTAATTTCTGAGAGTCTCAAGGGTTACGTTGATGAAACGAATGTAATGGAGAAGTGTAATGGAGATGGTGTAAGAACATAAAGTACCTCTGCTGCGAAAATAAGGACCAAGCAGAAAAACTCTTAACTCATGTGAGAAGAGAGTGAGGTAGCTCACGATTAGAATAAATGTGTTAGCCTTATTGGGAAGACAAGGTTTGTTTATACCAGGTCATGAAGGCTATTATTCAAAATCTTATGAGGCTTGGGACACATACAGCAGCATGTTTCTAGGGACACTTAATTAATCCAACATTTATATCCCCATAAACGAACGAACACACAATAAAAAATATTTTTGGAGTTTTTGAGAGTTATATAAAAAAATAAATAAAATAAGTAAAAAAAATGAGTTTAAAAAAAACTTTGAAAAAAAAATTTGAAAAACCGAACCCGAACGTTCGGTTAGTTTCGATTAGGAAAAATTTGAAAAACCGAACCCGAGCGTTCGGTTGGTTTCGGTTCCAGAAAATTTTGAAAAACCGAACCCGAGCGTTCGGTTGGTTTCGGTTCCACAAAATTTTGAAAAACCGAACCCGAGCGTTCGTTTGGTTTCGGTTCAACAAAATTTTGAAAAACCGAACCCGAACCTTCGGTAGGTTTTGGTTTTGGAAAATTTTGAGAAACCAAGGGATTTAGACATGCAATTGGAAAATACTTTCAATATTAAGAAAAACAAATTTTGTACAAGAAATATACAACAAAGTAAAACTACCTTTGTAGTGATGAGCGAATCAGATGGTTTAACCGAACCTGAACGTTCGGTTAGATTTGCTTCTTACGTTTGAGGTTGAGAGATAGTGTGAGGTACTGACTCTGATTCCATCATACCTAGCCCTTGCAGTATTCTGTTGAATGATGCTTCAGGAAGAGCTTTGGTAAAGACGTCAGCCAGTTGATCAGTGGTCCTTACAAAGTGAACTTCGACGTTTCCATCTTCCACGTGATCTTTGATGAAGTGATACCTCAGTGCTATGTGTTTGGTTTTAGAGTGTTGCACTGGGTTATGACAGATCCTAATTGCACTTTCAGAGTCACAATATAGTGGGATCTTCTTCATATTGAGTCCATAGTCTCGAAGTTGACTCTGGATCCAAATCACTTGGGATGTGCAGGATGCAGCGGCAATGTATTCCGCTTTGGCAGTAGACAACGACACACACGTTTGTTTCTTGGATTGCCAGCTGACCAACTTTCCGTCAAGGAATTGACAGCCACCAGTTGTGCTTTTTTTGTCGAGTCCACATCCTCCAAGGTCAGCATCAGAATAGGCTTGAACGAAGAAGCCTGAGTTGGAAGGATACCATAGACCTAAGGAGGTGGTTCGCTTGAGATAGCGTAAGATGTTCTTCACTGCAAGCATGTGAGGTTCGCGTGGGTTCGCCTGAAATCAAGCACAATAACACACAGAAAACATGATGTCAGGCCTGCTAGCAGTAAGATACATTAGTGAGCCTATCATTTGACGATAGAGCGTGATATCGACAGCCGGTTTGTCAAGGGATGGAGTTAGCTTGGTGCCGAATGCCATTGGGACTTTGACTTTTGAGTCTCCCATCATACCAAACTTGGCTAGGAGAGTCTTCGTGTAAGCTTCCTGATTGATAAAGATGCCTTCGGGTCCCTGTCTAATATTTAAACCAAGGAAAAAGTTAATAGGACCCATTGAGCTCATTTCAAATTTAGTCTCCATCAACTTTCTGAATTCAGCTGTTAAGCTGGGATTCGTAGAGCCAAAGATGATGTCATCGACATAAATTTGAACAATCATAAGGTGGTTACCTTCCTTTTTGAGAAAGAAGGTTGGGTCAACCGAACCTTGTTTGAATTTAGATATCTTTAAAAATTTTGTTAGCGTTTCATACCAGGCTCTCGGAGCTTGTTTAAGGCCATACACAGCTTTATCCAAAATGTAGCAATGATTTGGATATTTTTCATTCACGAACCCAGGAGGTTGCTCCACATACACAGTTTCTTCGAGTTCTCCATTGAGAAATGCACACTTGACGTCCATTTGGAAAACTTCAAAGTTTTTGTGGGCAGCATAAGCAAGAAATATTCTTACAGATTCCAGCCTAGCTACAGGAGCGAAGGTCTCTTCATAATCAATCCCTTCCTCCTGACAATATCCCTTTACTACCAGACGAGCTTTGTTCCTTATAACATTCCCTTCCTTGTCCATTTTGTTCCTAAAGACCCATTTGAGACCAACAACTGAAGCATCTGGAGGAGTTGGAATGAGGCGCCAGACTTTGTTCCTTTCAAATTCGTTCAGTTCGTCTTGCATTGCTTGAACCCAATCAGAGTGATCGAGGGTAGTGTTAACTGTCTTCGGTTCAACTTTTGATACGAATGAGTTAAACATACAAAACTCAACTTTTGAAAATAAGGATGTCTGTTTTGCCTTCAGTTGTGATCGGGTCAGAACCTTTTCAGATACATCACCAACCACTTGAGAGATAGGATGATCTCTGGTCCATTTGGTAAGAGGAGGGTAATTTAGATCAAAGGTTGGGTCTAGTTCAGCATTGATCATTTCTTCTGGCTCAGATTGGCTATCGTAGTCAAGCGTCATATCATCATGCTCCCCCTCGATTGATGAACTTTGAGAAACTTGAGGTTCAGAGGTTTGTTGTGATGCTGGACTTGCAGGAGTTGATGCACCTTCGGTTGGAGAAGCACTTTCGATTGGAGAAGCACTTTCGGTTGGAGTTGTAGATCTTGGCTCCCCCTCAACATTTGAGCTTGGCTCCCCCTCGACTTTTGAGCTTGGCTCCCCCTCGACTGAAGCATTGTTGGATGGAGGGTCATCAGTAGTCGATCCTCCTTCATTCATTCTCCTGGCAGCTTCTTCGACAATTTGCTTCATGTGGTCGACCTTGTTGTCTGTTGCACCTGCTTCTGAGAGAGAAGCTTTCTCTGGTTCGTCAAAGAGCTCCAAAAATTTATCGTATAAATTAGCGATCGAGACTGTGACTTGCCCAGTTTGAGGAAAGATTTCCCCAGCGGTGTCTTCTTTGGCTTGTAGCTTTTTGACATAGCCATCATCAAAGGTCACGTAATATGTCTCTTCAATTTTTCTTGAACGCTTGTTTAGGACTCTGTATGCCTTGGATGTGAGAGAGTATCCCAGAAAGATTCCCTCGTCGTCTTTGACGTCGAACTTATTGCGGTGTTCTTTAGAATTAAAGATGAAACACCGTGAGCCGAACACGTGGAAAAATTTCACATTAGGCTTTCTGTTATTGAGAATCTCGTATGGTGTGAGCGTGAATCGTTTGTTGAGATAAGACCTGTTCTGTGTAAAACAAGCAGCAGAAATAGCGTCAGCCCAAAAATAAAGAGGTAAGGAAGCGAAACTTAGCATAGTTCGGGCAGCTTCACACAAAGATCGGTTTCGTCTTTCGACAATTCCGTTCTGTTGTGGTGTGTAGGGAGCTGAGAAGTTGTGACTTATTCCCTTTTCTGCAAGAAATTCTTCCAACTCCCTGTTCTTGAATTCAAGACCATTGTCGCTTCTGATGTTGCGAACAACCTTCTTGAGCTGTACTTCAATCTGCTTGATGAACACTTTCAGCTGATGAGTCGCTTCAGATTTGAGCTTTAGAAAGAACACCCATGTAAATCGTGAAAAGTCATCAACAATAACAAGAATATACTTGCTACCACCGATGCTTTCGATAGATGAAGGACCACACAGATCGATATGAAGTAATTCGAGTGGTTCAACAACTTTTATGTTAATTACAGATGGGTGACTTTGACGACTCTGCTTCCCCATTTTGCATGCAGCACACAAATGATCTCTGTCGAACTTGAGCAATGGAAGACCCCTAACATGATCTCCAGTGACAAGTCTGTTGATATCTTTAAAGTTGAGATGAGAGAGCCTTCGGTGCCACAACCAGCTTTCGTCAGATTGAGCTTTTGATAACAGGCATATAGCTGGGTTTCCTTTGATGGGTTTAAGGTTTAGAGGAAACATTTCACCCTTTCTCTCCGACTTGAGAATTACATTCTTTGTCTTTTTCTCAATAATTTCAGAACCTTCGTCATCGAATGAGATTTGGAGACCTGTACCTCCAACAAGCTGAGATACACTGATGAGGTTGTGTTGGAGTCCTTCCACATAAGCCACCTTCCTTATAGTAAAGTCACCATTCGTTATCATCCCGTATCCCTTTATGGTGCCGAAAGAATTATTTCCAAACTTGACATTGCCACCATTTGCAAGAGACCTGTATTCCCTGAGCTCCTCTTTCCTCCCTGTCATGTGACGTGAGCAGCCACTATCGATGTACCATTCTTCGTCGTACTGCTCGTCACTTATAACCTGCAAAAATTAAGCAGATTTAGGAACCCAAAGCTTCTTGGGTCCACGTGAGCCTTTCATGGGAACAGGAACAGTAAGAGAGATATCAACAAGATATGTTCGTTTTATAAGTGTTGTTTCATCTTTCTTTTTAATGGTAAAAACTTTTATTTTATTAGGATTGAGTGCATTCAGTTTAGACTCTGGTGTGGATTCATTAACCTTTTGTTTGCCCTTTTGTTCAGACGACGAATGAGATTTTTGAGAATGATTAGAATGAGCTTTAGAGCAAAATGGAGATGAATTGGTGGAAGTAGAAGAATTAGATGAACTAGAAGGAGTGGGTTTAGATTGAGAGGACTTCTTGGCAGGAGACTATAAGTGACCCTTTTGCTTTTGATCATTGGAGGGACTGACCTTAGAGTTTTGATCTCTTTTTACTTCAGAACCGAACCTTTGCTTTCGGTTGGAATCGTTCTCTGAATCGAACCTTTGCTTTCGGTTGAAGTCATTCTTAGAACCGAACCTTTGCTTTCGGTTGGTATTTTCTTGTGAACCGAACCTTGGCTTTCGGTTATTGTGACTCTCAGGTTTTCCGACAGGATTGTTTTCATACTTCAGATTCCTGTCTTGATGTGAGAAGTATGCATTCTGGGATTGCCAGAATTGTCTCCTTTCAGAGAGATTTTTCCTGTATCTTTGGTTCCTTTCTCGTTTCTTATTCCTTATCTGCTTTGGTTGATGATGAACATTAGCTTTCGTTTTCGGTTTCTCCTTGGTTGGTTCATTTTGAATTGTAGGAGTTTCATTTAGCACTGAGGAAGTAGAGGGAACGTCTTCTGTTGCCGAACTTTCATTCTCCTGAGGAATGTCTTTTGTACCGCTGGTGCTTGGCTCATCGAAATTATCTGGCTTATTTAAGGGTTCAGGTATGTATCTACCTTTACTCATCCAAGAGGTTCTTTCTGATAAGCCCACCGTTTCGTTTGCATTATCTATTGGTGCTGACCAGAAGTACTCATCGCAGCCATCAGCATTGTCTTCGTTTACAATAGCTGTGAGTTCAGCTGTCTGATGTTCGGTTACTCCAGTGACCTTGTATACTTGATTCGGAGTGGTCCTGACCTTTTGATACACAACTGCTTTCTCTACTAAGATCGGGGACTTTTGTTGGGACAATCGAGCGAACTCCACTGAATTTTCAGAAATTAGATTCTTGTGGTTTTCAGGTTCGCTTTTTACAAATTCTGAGCAGTCAACCGTGTCCTCTACAGAAATTTCACTCATGTTGTCGTCCTCGTTAAGCTCAGATGCATTTTCAACATCAATTTTGTTTTCTGAGCTTACGTTGGCGTTCAAAGAGTCAAAATTTTGTATGGTTTCGGTTCTCAGTTTAAGTCTATCATTTTCATCCAAAAGGTTTTTAAGCATATCCTTGTGGTCCTTGGATTTAATGAAAGATTCAATTTTGTCCAGTCCATACATGTAGGTCGGATTGACATCATCAAATGATATCACACTCTCACAGTTATAAGCTTCGGCATCAATTTCATCCTCCTTAAACTCCAGGAAGGGCAAAATCATGCGATGGATCTTTTGGCCTATTTCACAGTCTAAGTGAAGTTGAGTAATATTAGAATAAAGACGTTTTGCAATTAAACAAAAAACATTCCGCTGTTTTAACAACTTTAAATTTTCTCTTTGTAAATAAATGTTTTCGTCTTTAATTTTAACTAATTCAGACTCCTTCAACTCGATCCACATGCGCCGCTCCTCACTCTTCGACGACACCCTGCTTAATTGATCAGTTAGGTTAGAATTGGTGACTCGAGTTTGAGTTAAGCTACTATCTAGATGAGAAATTCTTGTATTAACATTTTTTAGTTCTTTCTCATATGAGGATTGTGGTACTTTAAATGAAACAAAAAACGATTGTACCTTCTTTATCAGTTCATCAAGCTCATTGAACTGCTGGCTGAGTGGCTTGGCCGTAAAGCACATGTCCTCCTGCACCTTCGGTTCATTGCTTCCACTATCGGTGTTGTATCCCCTCATCTGAGATACATCAGACACCATGAAGCATCTTCCTCCATTGCTCTCCTCCTTTGCCACATAACCCTTTCCATGAGTAGGCTTCCTCACTTCATCGTCTTCTGAGTCAGTAGACCAAACTTCCACTCTACCGAACTCGTCATCAGCAACCGAACCCTGCACAATAAGAGCATTCATAGAAGGGTTAGCGGTAGACCTCTTCTTTCTCATCTCATCGAGCCTTTTCTGCAGCACAGCTTCCTCATCCTTTTCATCGTCCTTTTCAGCCATCTTCTTAAGGACACAATCTTTAGCATAGTGGTTTTTCCCACCACAGTAGTAACAGCTTACTCCAGAATCACCATCAGCCTTCGGTTCCTTCTTGGGCTCTTCAACCTTCGGTTCATTGTTAACTTTTTCTGAACTATAACTCCCCTGCCAGTTTCGGTTTTTATTGCTGGGGAATCTCTTCTTTATGAACCTCTTGGGGTTAGACACCATCATAGCATAATCCTCAGACGTGAGGTCATACTCCTCTAAGTTAAGGTCTTCATCCTCCACCGCAGCTTTACTTTTTGACAGGAGGGCCAACGAACTAAGGCTTGAAACAACGTTTTTCTCCTGTAGTACAATCTTCTCCTGGGACTTGAGAATACCCACCAGTTTCTCCAGAGAATATGATTTAAACTGCTCATGGGCTTTGACTGTAGACACCACTGCTCTCCATTCAGACCTTAGACCATTTAAGAATGTAACCTTCTACTCGATAAGCTTCCTTTCAATGTCATGCTTGATCATCCTGCTGAGAAGATGATTGAAGCGATCGAACGTCTGGGTCACTATTTCTTCGGCTCCTTGCCTGAATTCTCCAAACTCCGATAAGAGTAAGGTTTGGATAGAATGTTCAAGATCCTCGTCTGTAGAGTACAGTTCGCGAAGTCTATCCCAAACTTCCTTTGCCGTCGTGCATGAGCTGACCAACCTGAAGGTGTCGGATTGAAGGGCAAATCTAATCAAGCTTAATGCCTTGATATTGCACTGGAATTTATCCTTTTCATCTTGTGCAATATCTTTAACATCCTTCAGCAGATCATTGTACTCCTTTTGAGTTTTGATAATCCTGGACGTTGCAGAATGAGAAAAAGGTCCATTAATGATAGCTTCCCATATGAGATATCCATTATCCTCAGATCCTATCACGTAGTCTTCGAAGTGATGCGCCCAGACTTCATAGTCATGGGTGTATAGGATTGGAATCTTTGTCGTCGAACCGATGCTGTTGGAAATATTGATAGGATTTGATTGCGATTCGTCCATTATGATAAAAAAAAACCTGTTAAAAGATCAGACTAGTAATAACTCAGATTAGGGCAAAACAATAAATATCAAGATACGTCAATAATGAGATGACGGCTCGATAAATATCAGTAATTGCGGAAAAACCCTAATTTAAACATTTTCACAGAAAAGATGTGTATCGATTACACAACCTCCTGCTCTGATACCAATTGATGAGATTAAAACTTTAATCTATGAAGATCGATTAGATCTTAAACAGGTAATTAATTATAAAAACAGCAAGAACACGAAAATAAGAATAAGGCAAGAGTGAATCAATCGTGTCGAATGATTAAAACAAAATCCTCAGAAGAGCTCGATTAAGAACATCAACTGTAGATGATTGGTAGGTTACAAGAACGATTAAGGAAATCTGTAAATACTATCGTTATGCTCTTGATCAATCGTTAAAAATCATTAACCTAATATGCATGCAAGCATATACTTATATAATAAACATAATGGGCTCTCGGTTGGACAGGCCCAAACCGGAATACAAACTAAATAAACAAACAGTCGAGCCCAAATGACGCAATCTTCAAACTAATCTTCAGCCCAACAGTAACAATACAATTATCAGAACATACCTAAAGAATCCTCATTCTATAGGCTTCTTAGAATCTCCATGACTTTCCTTGATTCGAGTACAAATCTTGTGCTTTTATTAGTATAGGCCCAATACCACATTCCACACCTATCCATACTTAGCTCAAGAAGCATCTCGAATCCTCCAAGTCACCTTCTCATAATGATACTCCCAATAACCTCTAAACAGCTAACCACTCACACTAAAGCACTTCCTAGGCTCTCCTAGGATCCCCACCCCACCTTGCCATCAGCTACTGATGAACTCCAAGTAGTATCAGCTAACTACTTCATGAATACAATTACATGTAGCAAAACTTAAATAGTCTTTTGACTAAAAGAACCAATCCTACAATGGTAAACGAGAGCTGCGCAATAGGGTTAAATCAATCATTCTAACATTATTTATCATTTCAGCATGTAACTTACAATATTTGTTTAATAGTTATCTCACATCAATAAGAGTCCCATAAAACACAAATCAAGCAGCATTCGAGCAGAAACACTTAGAAGCCATAAAACAATCAAAGGACATCCTCAACTCACTCGCTGCTACGATGCTAGTAACTTCCACTTACACTACCGGTTTCCTTATGCATGCAAATTATATATAATACGATATCAAATAGATTGTCAAAAAAATGATTCTACCCTAAGACCACAACCAGACGAGGAATAGGAAATAAGGCTAAATCAATCATTCTAGGGCTATATGATCCTAATCGTATATAATTTTTAAACATACACTTAACAATCAATTCTATCAACATAAACTTTAAATCTGATTTAGCATCCAATTCCCCCTAGACTACAGGTCATCACAAATCATGCTATTCTATCATGCAACTCCTGAAGGTAGCATACAACATAACATCATGTATGGGTATTCGGGGAATTGCTTACTTGAGCTCGGATGATTACACGCATCGTATCCTTTTCTTTATAAAATACATTTTAGAAAAAAAATATTTTCTTTCAAAAAGACTACCAATTCCTCAGTGTGAGTTCTGACACATCCGAGAGCGTGTTTGAATCCTTCAAACCAAGGCTATGATAACAACTTGAAACATCCCAAAATGCCAGTAAAATTTTTCATTTTTAAACATCGAATCATACAACCAATTATTCCAAAACCAAATAGAGTAAAAATGTATTTTCAAACATTAGATATCTCCAAAAGTAACTAATGCAGAAAAAGCCAATAGAGGATGCGGTGCAGTCAAGTCAGACCCTTCCCTATGAATCTGGAAATACATAAAAAATGTTAAATAAAAAACCGTAAGCACAAGGCTTAGTGAGTTTCACAAAATACCACACACCACATAAATAGGCCTAGACGGACATATAACTAAATGGGCCCAACCCAACATACATAAATGGGCCCAACCTAACATAATAATGGGCCCAACCCAGCATACATACTAATGGTCCATCCTAACATAATAATGGGCCCATTCCTACATACATAATAATGGGTCTAACCCAACATAATAATCAGCCCAGCCCAACATACAAATAGGCCCAGGCCAACATACATACTAATAGGTCCAACCTTGCATACAAATAGGCTCAGCCCAACCTACATATACAAGAGTCACAAAGGCAACTAGTACAATCTAGTGGGCTGGCATTGGTGCCTTCGACCCACGAGCATAGTGAAAAGACTCACATGCACTCTGAAGACAAGATAAACCACCACTAACGCTAGCGATATGAAGCCTCCCTTACTGAACTTCTCTATAATAAAACGCTAATTAACAATTAATGAAATTAGTAACTCATGAAAGGTCTTGGCTCATAGTTAAACCTCCTTTAGGCAAATGAGCATTTTTCTATTAATAAGTCTCAACATGGTTTACCAAAACTCAAACTGGACAAAAAGTCAATGATCAAAAAATTTAACTTATACCCTACGTAACTAAACTATGCCCTACATAGAGCTACACCTTGCGTAGAGAGGCTACGCCCTGCATACATCCCCTGATCCTAAAAAGTTTCTTAAGCTCTTAATATAGCAAGACAAACTCTCCATCTCCTAGATCTGATTTAGATCAATGTCTTAATGGATAATGTCACTGACTTCATCCATTTGAATGGCCAAGATGAACGCACAACCAAATTGTAAGTCGAAGATGGCACCTTTTTCTCATGAACTCATGTATGGCTGGATAAGAGTGTCCATGCTCTCATTTTTTATGATTCTATAACCTCAAAACATTAGAAAGAGGCATTCAAATATACTAGAGTACCCCATACTCCTAAAGACCAAGGTTAAGGGATAAAAGAATAAAAACCCATGAGCTACTTAGATCTAACAGAAGGAGTATCTAGATGTAAGCTTTATACATTCTAGAGATAAGTGATAAAGTATAAAGCTTGGATCTACAAAGCTTGGAGCTCACACTTGCTTCTTCGATGACCTTCTTCAAGAATGCACACAAAATTCCCATTAATGCATCCAAAACTCACAATTAGTGGATAGGGTTTCAAAAGAATGACAAGTAGTGATAGAGGATGGTAATGGGAAGGGTTCCAACAAGTTAGCACCCATAAATAGAGCTTAAAACCTTAGGATTAGGGTTTTGGTCAGTAGCTTGTACACCCTGCATAACCTAAGTTATGCCATGTTCAACTCATTAAAAATGCGATCTGATTTTAACATTTGTGTTGTGTGTAGCTCCCCTATGCTCTATGTAGGTCAAAACCTTCAACATACAATTCAACTTCGAACAACCATAACTTCTTCATTTCAACTCTATTTTCAACGTTCTTTATATGCAAAAAAAAAAATATTGACGAGCCCTATACTTCTATCTAGTTACTTTTGGCTTAAGACATGTCGAACTAAAAACCATAACCCACTCAAGAAGCCTAACATATAACTTTTCCCATTTTATCCTTTGGTTCCATCACATGAATCAAGGGATTAGATCTAATAACCAATATTACTAACCCTCAATAAGGTCCAAACTTTACTTCTTTAAAGCCCAAAGTCTTTACATGATCAGATTGCGGTCAACGAGCCTTAAATTAAGGAATGTCCCAAAACAGGGTGTTCCAAGATGCACAAACTTTATGGATTTAAAATTGCTACTCGCTTCCAAGCACCTCAAAGAAACCTTAATCCTCACAATTTAGGCATAAGACATGGAAAAATAAGGTCCAAAGGTAAAGAGAGGTTCAAATCAAATTAGAGGAGGATAGGTTTTTATGGGATCTCTATAAGGAGTAATGGAGGCTGAGAATGAACTAACCTTAGGGGTAATGGTGCTTAAATAACCTCCAAAACCCTAAAAAGACTTTCTAACCATGGGTCGGGACCGTCGTGTCCTTAATAGGTGCCCTGCATCCACTTGTGAATAAATCTAGTTTTCAGATTTTAACCAATTGATCAAAAAAACCTAATTAAATTACGCATCCAGAAATGGATGTTACATGTTACCTAAAAGGGTGAGTATGCCCTTTTCGCTGACTTTTAAGCGAGTTTGAACCACTAGATCGACTAAAAAATATGTAAAACTAGGTTCTAAACCACAATAGCATCTCCCGAAAGGGTGATTATGCCCTTTTTGTTGACTTGTAAGTGAGTTTGAACCATTAGATAGACCTTCATTTACTTTTTTTTACAAATAAAGCTTCTAAATCAATCTACTAAACCACAATAACATCTCATCAATCGATCAGTTGGTTGACATTACAACAAATTGTAAATGTAATGACATAACAGAGAATAAAAAAACTCGATGTCAAAATCAAAATTTTATGGTAATATAGTGACTGTCTTCCAATTTGAATTTCAGTGATAAAATCAAATTTTTGTTAAACTTAGTGACTTTATTGCAAGTTAGGAAAACTGCTTATCCGGATAATATAGAGAAGCACTCATTTGATTGATATTGCAACAAAATTATAAATATAATGACATGATTAAAAAAAATCAATATCAAAATCAAAATTTTATGGTAATATAGTGACTTTCTTGCAGAAAGACACTTTTCTGCGAAAGAGACTAAAAAAGGTGGGGGGCGAAACAAAAAGACCCTTTTCTACGAAGGAAAACAATTGCCCTATTTCTATCTATCACAAATCCATTCCATTATATATATATATATATATATATATATATATATATATATATATATATATATATATATATATATATATATATATATATATATATTTTGCTCTTCTATAAGTCTAAAATAAATTATACAACCTTTTAATCATATCATATGATTATATAACTAGCTATACTCTCTAGTTTTTATTATTTATGAAACAATAATCCCCCAAATCAATACATGTGTTAGATAGTACATATTTAATAACCAAATTAGTAAATACCTAATCAGTTAGTGCCAAATTTTTTAAGGTATGACTATAGGATTATATAGTGTTAACAAATATCATTTAACAATATATTTATCTTTGTGTGTGTGTTGGTCGTGTGTGTATGTGTGTTTGTGTTCATATTGGTAGTATGGTTTGTAGAAATCAAAAGCCTGAAAATCATGTCGGGTTATTGTTTCCAAAATTCAAGTAAAAGGTTAAGTGGAATCAAGGAATCAATAGGTTATGATTTTTTTTGTATTATTTCTTGAAGTTTATACCAATGAGAGATGTTTTGGGTGTAGGTGTGAGTGTGGGTGTGGATCTCATATTTTTTATTTAAAAAAACTTAAAACCAAAAAGAAAAAAATATATATTAAAAGAGAAAAATAGCCTTTCAAGTTGATGAGTAACCGGAACCACAACAAATGTCCTAGTTAGGGGACCAAATCTACAAGTTGAAAAGCTTTTGGACAAAATCCAAGAAAAATCTAAAACCATGGGACTGATTTTACAATTTTCTAAAAAGTATATAAAAAGTGTAGTAAGGCAAAGTAGTATTGATTTAACAAGTGGCAACAAAAGAGTACAAGGACTCTCCAAGTGGAAAAATAAAAAATTGTGGTGAAACATTTTACCAAATCACGAGCATGATTTTATTAATTTAATCTATATCTCTATCAGTTAAATATTTAAAACCTAATCCGTCGAAAATTTGTTAAAAAAAATATTTTTTATTTATATTATTTTCTCTAGCACTGATATATCACATCTTTATCATCATACATGATCATGTTCCATTCTTCTATATTCATACGCATAAATCAAAACATTATCGTAACCTCTTAAATGAATTAAAATATGTGCACATACGAACATTCATGACTCATCTTCTGCTAATCGGAAACCAACGTTCATGAAAAGAAGACTGGTGAGAAACCATATAAATAAGGAAAACAAGCACAATGGCTACACCCCATGGAGACCCTCCGGCTCGATGAAATGAATCTTTCTCAGGCAACGGCACCATGGACGGGAACCATGGCCTTTCACCACTAGATAGCCAGTGAACAAGAAGCAAAAGCACGACAGGAGTGAGCATGAGGAAGATCTTCAAGTTGTACAGGAAGCTCTCAACCTTGGGCTCATAGTTGAGGTACCAAGTGAAGCATAAGAAGAGGAAAACAACACAAAGGAAGAAGAAAAAGTGGATTGGGATAGAAAGTTGTCGGATGTACTCATAGTAGGATACCTTATTATCGTTGTTGTAGTACCTAGCCATGTTTGGGAGGATTTTTGCTTTGAAAATGAAAGACAGTGTGTGTTTATGTATCAGGTGGGAATGTTTATTGAGAGATTGAGGAGTAAATGAGATTGTGTATTTATAGGTAAACATAGCATTATAAAACAATCATATTTGTCTACAAAAAATTTGAATATATTATGTGGTTTTGCTTGGCATTGGGAAAGTAGAGACCTTTATTTTGGTTAAAGGGATTCCATTTATCAAGAAGGAGTTGTAGGGCTTTCGAGCCTTTGAGTCTTTCATATTCTTTACGAAATTGTTGTTAACCAACAACAGAACGCCACATAACACCGACCACGGACACGAATCTTGGGGAACGTTTAAATAAAATGAGATTGTTAACTTGTAAATGGAAAGACTTATATTTATTTACCGAGTTTTAATATATAAAAAAAAGTTCAAACAAAAATGAAAAAATGAAAATTATATTTTGGAATGACTTATATTTATTTACCGAGTTATAATAACGAAAAAAGGAAGAGAAAAAGTTTAAATAAAAAGAAAAACATAATAAAAATGAAAGAAACATATATTTTGTATTTGAAAAAATTACTAAACTAACTAAAACTTTAATGATTTATCCATTTTTAGTCAAAAAAATACCCACTTATACCAAAATAGTCTACGAAACCGTAGACGATTATGATCATCTAAGGTCAAACTGCATTTGACTATGGTCAACGGTCATTTTAAAAGTTTGACTAATGTTTCGAACAATAGGCTATTCTTTTCGTAACTCATCTATTCTTTCCGGGCCCATCGACCCAAAATATTTATATGTTTATTTTTTAGATTACCTTGACCTACTTTTTTCTTGGAGACATCTACTACTTTCTCTAAATGGAGGCTTCTAAGAACAACAAGTTATGTGTCGTTTTTGGCTAAAATTTTACCCTATTATTGATTAGGTGTAGTTTTTATATATATAATTTTTTTTCTCAAAAAAAAAAAACGAAAAAATATGAAACCGTAGACTTCATACGCAACATACGGTGTACAAGTCAACAATACACATATTGTGTATTGTGTACATGTATACCGTAGGTTTCTCCCAGAAACCGTATTTTTTTACCTATAGTTTTGATTCCCAAAAATCAATATATATATATATATATATATATATATATATATATATATATATATATATATATATATATAAAACAAAGGGAAAATGACTTATTAAGCTAATTAACTTTTTGGTATGTTCACATTTGGGTAACTATCTTTTTTTGTACACATCTAGGTAACAAACTTGTTGGAAGTGTTCACATATGACAATTATGACCTGTTGTAGCAGGTTACAACCTAGATGTAAACATTTTCAACAAAGTCGTTACCTAGATGTGTACAAAAAAAGTAGCTATCCAAATATGAACAAAACGAAAAGTAAGAGTAAATTACATGAATAGTCCCTGTGGTTTGGGGAAATTTATGTTTTGGTTCCTAACTTATTTTTTTTAACTCGGATGGTCCCTACTATTTATTTTTATTGCATGTTTGTGATGGGTGTTGGCCATAAGAACATCCTATGTGCTCATACAAACCCTAATACTTGGATCTAGGTTTCTCTATTGTACATGCAATTCATCCAAGACTATAAACCCTAGATCTAGCATATGATAATCAATATAACATTTAATTAGGGTTTAGATCATACCTTGATTGTTATGTAGCAATAACAATCACAAATCCTCCTTGTATTGACTTTAGAAAGCTTAGAGTCACAAATGTCACTCCTCTAATGGTTCACAAACACCACGAGCAAGAGGATGAAGAGGAGAAGAGAAGGAGGCTGCCCAAAACGTGTGGAAACCCTAGACAACAAGTTCATCACGTTTTTGAGCCTTAAGGGTTCTTTATATAGAGAGGCTATTAGGGTTATCTAACAAGGAAACCCTAATTTGGATGCTTAAGCCCTAAGTAACCTATGGACTCCTTCCTTAGCAAGCCTTGGACGATTTCTAATGGGTTTCCCCATACGATTCGTCCAACCTTATAATATAAGTCAATCCATAGCCCAATTGCAATTATCTTATAATTACAATTCCAGTTCCTTAAGTTTAATTAATCTCTTTTAGTCACAAACTTAATTCTTATTAATTCTTGACTAATATTAATTAACCAATATGATTTCTCCTTTAATATATTGTTCTCATAATATATTAATAAATCATATTTAATCATTTCTCTCCATATTTCATCCTATCAAGTTGCTTTGGTGAAGGCAACCCAAAAGGACCATGCACCATCGGGTCAAGTACATATCAAAATAGTTATGGACTTAGACACTGATCTAACAATCTCCCACTTGGATAAGTCTAATAACTATTATGTGTATGACTTCATATCCTGATCTACAATCGTAGCTTTCCAAAGCCGCTGTCAACTCTGATCTTATCATATACGCGTGTCCTTTAGATAAGGGATCATATATTCCTCCATTCTAGATATCGTAAGACATGATTTCTAATCATTCTTTCTATATTATTTCTCGACTTCCGATTTATGACGACTGACTAATTGAACAAATCAAATTAGCCCTAGCCCGGCTGAGCATTTACGTTTGTCATCACTAAATCATCGAGGGGCCCAAAGATATCGCTTTTATCCTACTTTGGATAAAAGGAACGGATAAACTTTGATTCAATGCTTGCTTGCACTCACTCACCGAATCACACACAACAATATGTTTTATGACACCAAGTTACTGGTACGTTTACATATTATCAATGTGCAACCGATTTGCAAGATACAACTCACACATCTCGGTTTCAAGAATATAAGATGTTATCGTCTCACCAATCACTCGTGATACAATTCATGGAGTGATCCAAGTGAGTGTGGGTTCAATCCAATGCTCAAATCGTATTCATAAGCACTCATGAACGTTGCAGCAAACATTTGCTTATGTCTAATACTCTTTAGACAATCCACACACCAATTCACGATAGTCTTCATTCATACCTACTTCTAACATATGAACGACTGTGGCCCGTTCGACTAATTTGACTGTTCTTAACCAATTAAATTATTCAGGAAGTCAAAACATGCAAAGTGAAACACAAGAATAATACTAATCCCATATGGCCTCAAACCTTTGAGTATAAATAAAACACCTTTTATTTATCACCATATCGATTACTCATTATTTGTTGTTTCGGGTAATCAACTTCTTACTTGAATTATTACACTTGTCCCATGCTCCTAGCATGCACACAATGTTTACCTATGGTTCTTAATTTGTGAAATAGATCGAATGAACACATTTCCAATCATACTCGTTTCACAACTCCTAATCCTTTTCATAAGTGTAAGAATATCAAATTATTGCCACTTATAGAATATGCTAGATTCTAACATTTTATGCAATGATCATTTCGTAATGTCATAGCACAAAAGTCACAATGACTATTGCCAATGAAATTACAAAGTCCTCTATCGGAGATTGTTACAAGACAATTCCTTAGATATGATGTCTTTCACTCAAAGTACATTCCTTTGAACATCGTTTTGCATAAAAGTTTCTAATCTAGACATAGATTTTCAATATTCAATTCCCAATATGGACACATTTCCATATTTTCCATATGACAACTCATTCTTAATAGAATCTTATCTATTCATAATAATGTCGATATGGTTCATCCAATACTATACTTCCAACTACTCACAAGCGACCAATCCTCGGCGAACTTTGGATTGTCCTTTGATAGTTGTTTAATTATCTTAGTCAAAACCGATTCTTGTCCTTTTTCCCTCTAAATGTGCTAGACATTTGGAAAATTTTAGAATGGTCAAATATTATAGCACTTGCAATCGATCCTATACCCGAAGCGTATGGGACATGATGCATAATGTCTTACATAAAGATTTGATACTTTATCAATCTTCTCCCATAATATTTTATGTGCTACGTTCTCAAAATTCGAACTATGAAGAGGAATGCCATAATCATAATCGAAATTTGAGAACACACTATGTACCTTTGACTAAATTTATTAACATTCCACAATCTAAGCCTTTAAATTTGAAATGAAGCATAATATTCTCTCCCTTAATTATAGCAAAACAACTATTCAACCCTTACAACTTTGCAAAGTATGACTCTTGTTTTCTATAATTAATATTGCTAACTTGAAATACTTTCCTTAATAATCATACAATCATAACATTTATGCTCCCACTATCATGATGATTATTATAAACATAACACTTATGCTCCCACTAGCTTTGACATGTATTCAGAAACCAGCTTAACTTCTAGAAAAACAATACTTATTGAATTTCTTAAGTTCATGTTTCTAATACCTAATGCTTTGATAATCCTTTATCAAGGCTTCTTGAACTTATACACCTTTGTCTTAGATAGCTCATAACAATTCATACTAATTGCCAAATCTCACAATTCGAATCATGGAAAGGGATACCGTAACCATGATCGAATTCGAGAATACAATTTTCACAATCACTATCTTCTTAAAATCTCTTTTAGTGAAAGCATTTCCTCACAGTCATTGTCATGAAGGAGGGAATCTTATGACACTTAGATTTTAATGGTGTATGTGTTCCTATCCATGTGAATTTGTTAAAACCAAAGTTTATGACAAATTCAAACTCATATGGACCGAACTTTCTCAATCTTGATTTCTTTCCTTATGGTAACACAGCTGCCCACCATGTCTTCCAAGTAGTTACGCAGCTCACCTTTTCATATCAATGTACTTTTCATTGATCAAGGTCCTTGCCTTTTATGCATTCAAATGAGAACTCATAGGGCTCTCATGCATAATTAACTCGATTGGATTGGCACAGAAACAAAATAGTGTCAACACGATAGGTTGTGAACCTCAATTCGTGTGCTAGTGATGATCGATAAGGTTTAATTTGATTTGTTCTTGAAACCTTTCAAGACCATTAAGAGTCCCACTGACTCCTTGACATATAAGATTCTCTTGTCAATAAACATTTCTTGACAAATATTCAAGAGTTAGTGTAGCTTTTATCAAAACACTCCATAAATTGGTCCTAGTTGGTCTTTGTCTTATACAAGACATCACAACTTTCCACATTTGATGAATGTTATAAACCTTCTTAATACTTATCACTCAATGTCACAATCTTAACTCTAAGACTTGTTTTGGAATGAAGTATGATTGACTTCTTGTTTTAACCATTTCTTCAATTCTTGATTCATCTTCTTAGACATACAATTGTACTAAGACTCACTTAGAGGATCAATTGAGATATGGTTCTTAATCATTAAGACCTATCACAAAGCTTAAAAGGTACTCTCCCTTCTTCTTAAAATGGAGAAACTTTTATCTTTCTGCCTACTTGATTCTTCTTATTCGTTCTGCTATTGATTTAAACTTTTTCAACCAATTCAGAATTACACTTAATCTTATAAGTATAATCATATTTACTAAACCTTTAGTAAATCATGACGAATATCTTTGTTACTCTTATGGTGGACTTGATCAACACACAACTTTGTGTACTTGATTTCCTAGTCCTTCGCTTGACACCTTGTAAACGAATTAGTCTAATTTCCAAATATGAAATTTCTCATTCATCATGCAACCTAGTTGTATGATTCCAAGTTTCTGTCCAATTGAAACTTGGGTGATGAGAAACTCTCCCTATTTGGTAAACTCTCGACATTTCCACAAATAACATAATTAAGAATCAAATCCATTATTGCTAATAATAGAAACCCTCAAACGTGAATTTTCATGCATGCCATTGCAAGGATAAATAAATCATATAAAATTAAAATTTATTTTATTGCGGAAAAATTTGTCCTTACAATGCAATTCATTAAAAACTATGCTTATACATATTTCTTAGATATCTTATTCTAACTCTAAGTAGTAGCTCAAGAATCTAATCTTCAAATAATGCGATTGAAATCCATTCCTTCACGGTTAGATTCTGCTCACTTCTTCCCTTAAGCTTCCTTTCTTTTCTTCGATCCTACAAAACATCAATTGTAATCTTATCACATTATGTATTAAGAATCTAGAATAGAATCTTAAAAGAGTTAGTCAATGGATTTTACCTAAAGCAGAGCCATACATTTTGACTCTCCCATCTCTTAGATCTCTTAGGTAAATAGGGCAGCTTTGTCTCCAATGCCCCTTCTCTTGGCAATAAAAGCAAATTGACTCTTTTGGAATAGGACATGGAACTACTTCAGACATTGCCTTTCTCTTATGATCAAACTCTGTCTTTCATTGCCATTGCCTATATTCACAGAGGTCTGGAAGGCAGATTCACCAATCAACTTTGCTTTTCTATTGTGCCAAACCATTGCTGATTCAGCAGCAATAAGCATATAGGTGAGATCTATAAGGGTCACGTCGCAGTTCATCATATAGTACTCTCTTACGAACTCACTATATGAGTTAGGAAGTGACTGAAGAACCCAGTCAACAGCCATCTCCTCACAGACAACGGATCCCAACATTCTAAACCTATCAATGTGTGACTTCATCCCTAGGACGTGTGCACACACCGACTTTCGTTCTTTATGTTTACTTTCCAAAAGGGCTTGAGTGAGCTTGAACGTTTCAACCCTTTGCACTTGTGGGTTAGGGAGAATAATTGGAGGATGAGGAGGAAGTGATGTATGATTTCTTGTTCCTCGATCGAATCGTGGAATATCATCTTCATGTGGAATGCTTGTTTCACAGGATTTGGGAAGACCATAGTTGTCGTACTTTGACATCTACAAAACAGGAGAAAAGGAATTCAAGTTAGTTGATTGATTGAGTCCTTAGTAAATCACCCAAATGAGATACTAAGGCTAGGACCCAACACAATACGCTACAACCTAGAAAAGGGATGCCGTAATCTAGTTGCATAATATTTGAAGGTAAGTGAATGACGATTCACTAATTTCCACCATTAAAAAATGAAAAAGAAATTTAAGTTTTAAATCTATGAAAACTCCTAGATCCTTTGAGATTCATTGAACATTTCAATGGCATGTTTAAATCTCGATATGCCCCTCTAGTTTGTGACTGGGATGCCGAGGATCACAAAGTGGGTGTGAATAACCATGCAAACTTACATAGTGCCCTCACATGTTACAGTCACCTATTCAATGTGTCGGTAAACCACACACGCTCCACCGAACTATGACAAACATTGAGTCACCCTTTGCTACCTTTGCTTAGAACCATTTAGTGTACCGGTAAACCACACACGCTCCACTAACGTCTTCGCAAGGGCACAAAGTGTAATTTCATGGAATTGCATCAATTCACTTTTCCTAAGTAACTAAGATTGGGAATTTGTAAAACATTTAGTTACTTTTGTACTTCATTATACTTATAATGGAAGGTTTCGTCCTATCCTAACCGTTCGGCTAACGACCCTCCACTAGTCAAGAGTGCGGTGGGTAAGAGTGGATACCCATTCAATCGCCATTTTATAGGCAATTTCCTTAAACACCCCTTATAGACCAGCTTCGTGAATGAGGCCTACTAACGGTAAGACTGACTTTTACTCATACATATATATAATGTTAGACTTTTAATGTTATATATAGTATAGGGTGTATTTTACACTTTTAAAATACTAGGTGGTCAAATTTAACAATTATACTTTTAATTCAATTAAATTGTAAACCAAAACACTATGGATTTATTAAACCTCTTTTGATTATACACCTTAATTAATTAATAAAACCATAAGGGTGTGATTTGAACTTTTCAAAACAATACTTGGGTTTTAGAATTTAAGATTCCTAATTAAACCTTTAATCAACTTTTAAATTCCAAAACTTGAGGGCAGGTTTTGAAACATTTCAAAACATTAGGGTTTAGAATTTAAATGTACATCAAAATTAAACTTTTAATCAAAATTTAAATTCCAAAACTTGAGGGCAAGTTTTGAAACCTTTTCAAAACATTAGGGTTTCAACTATTTAAATTTCAAAACTAAACTTTTGAGTTCAAATTTAAACTATAAAACCTAAAGGGGAAAATTTGAAACTTTTCATAACACAAGGATCAAATAACAAATAATATAAATTAAGCAATTAATTTCATCATTATCTATATTTGACCTAATTTCAATTTCTTGCAAAATAAGTTACCCAATTAATACAAATAATCCAATATTTATCATATAAGGAAGTAATTATCTAATCAGTCAGTAATTATCTTGTGTTTTGGCAAGGATATCCTTTAAGAAACAATAAAATTCGTATTTTATAGGTTTAAAACGAATATGGTAATTATCCTTAAGCAAAACAGCAACAAAATCCGAAATTTCCTCTGTCTGACGCTTCGACTCGCCGAGTCACACTTTGGAACTCGCCGAGTAGGGCTGACTCACCGAGTCCAAGTAGTTACTCGCCGAGTCAGGTCGAACAGTAAGCCAGAATACGATTTTCAGCTACATAATGCATCAATACAATAGAAACCAATCAAGGCTCTGATACCACTGATGGGTTTTGGCCATAAGAACATCCTATGTGCTCATACAAACCCTAATGCTTGGATCTAGGTTTCTCTATTGTACATGCAATTCATCCAAGACTATAAACCCTAGATCTAGCATATGATAATCAATATAACATTTAATTAGGGTTTAGATCATACCTTGATTGTTATGTAGCAATAACAATCGCAAATCCTCCTTTTATTGACTTTAGAAAGCTTAGAGTCACAAATGTCACTCCTCTAATGGTTCATAAACACCAAGAGCAAGAGGATGAAGAGGAGAAGAGAAGGAGGCTGCCCAAAACGTGTGGAAACCCTAGACAACAAGTCCACCACGTTTTTGAGCCTTAAGGGTTCTTTATATAGACAGACTATTAGGGTTATCTAACAAGGAAACCCTAATTTGGATGCTTAAGCCCTAAGCAACCTATGGACTCCTTCCTTAGCAAGCCTTGGACGATTTCTAATGGGTTTCCCCATAGGATTCGTCCAACCTTATAATATAAGTCAATCCATAGCCCAATTTCAATTATCTTATAATTACAATTCCAGTCCCTTAAGTTTAATTAATCTCTTTTAGTCACAAACTTAATTCTTATTAATTCTTGACTAATATTAATTAACCAATATGATTTCTCCTTTAATATATTATTCTCATAATATATTAATAAATCATATTTAATCCTTTCTCTCCATATTTTATCTTATCAAGTTGCTTTGGTGAAGGCAACCCAAAAGGACCATGCACCATCAGGTCAAGTACATACCAAAATAGTTATGGTCTTAGACACTAATCCGACAGTTGGGTCCCTGTCTTACCTAAAAGACTATTTTGCCCTTATTAATTTATTTTTAAATTAATTTTCTTATTTATGTATTTATTTTTTATATATTTATAAAGTAATAGACCCACATATCTGTATCTCCTCACCGTAAACCTGAAACCACATTTGAGAAATTTAATTTGGGTCTCACTGGTCACCATCCTATCTCTTGTCCTCCTCAACTTCTATTTCTTTTCCATCTTTAGTGACATCGACGTCTTCATCATTCTTCTTTTTTTGGTCCTTCAACTCTGGCGAACCAACATCATAACCCACTGTCTCTTCATCTTTAGTGGGTTTACTAGGTTCCGGTGTTAATTTGACGGACTTGAAGAACCGAAAAAGAAGGGATGGTGAAGACGTCGATATCACTAAAGATGGAAAATAAATAGATGTTGAAGAGGATGATATATGTTATGGTGATGAGATACAGATATGTAGGGTCTATTAATTTTTTTAAATATATAAAGAATAAATACATAAATAAGAAAATTAATTAAAAAAATTAATTAGTAAGGGCACAATAGTCTTTTTAGGTGGTAAGACAGAGACCAAACGCATAACAAAAATAAACAGTAAGGATCATCTGAGTTAAAAAAAAAAAGCAAATTAACTATAAAATAAACAGTAAGGATCATCCGAGAAGATACAAATATGTAGGTCTATTAATTTTTTTAAATATATAAAAAATAAATACATAAATAAGAAAATTAATTAAAAAATAAATTAATAAGGGCACAATAGTCTTTTTAGGTAAGACAAAGACCAAACGCGCAACGAAAATAAATATTAGGGACCATCTGAAATAAAAAAAAAAAGTTATGGACCTAAAACACAAATTCTTCCAAACCACAGGGAGCATTCGTGTAATTTACTCTTATTTTTCGTTTTGTTCATATTTGGGTAACTATATTTTTTGTACACATCTAGGTAACGAATTTGTCAAAAGTGTTCACATCTAGGATGTAACCTGCTAGAGTAGGCCATAATGGTCATATGTGAATACTTCCAACAAGTTTGTTACCTAAATATATACAAAAAAAAGTTACCATATGTGAACATACCAAAAAGGTAATTACCTTGATAAGTCATTTTCTCTATAACAAAACCATAGGTGAAAGGGCAAAAGAGTAAACAATCCTACTCGTCTACGGTTTTGGTGGTTAATTTAGGTCAATTGCTAATTTTTGGCAAAAAAATAGATAAATAATTAGTATTTTTTTGCTGGTTTAGTAATTTTCTCTTTATATTTTCAAATTAAAAATATTTAAAAGTAAAATTAAATATTTTGTTATTTTTCAAGATCTTTCAAACTAGAAAAGAAAAATTAGAATCGAAGGTTTTCTTTTCATTTCCTTTCACCTTTTTTTCATTTTCTTCATTTAATGTTACTTTCATTTCTTTTCACTTTCTTTATTTTAATGTTTCTTTTATTCGTTTAGTATTAAGGATATTAGATACAAGAGAATTGTCTTTAAATAGTGAAATTATATTAGGTTTCATTTTGAAGCCATTAGATTCAATATTCAATGTGAAAAGATTATATTCATTTCACTTTATGCAATTTAAGACTAAAATCTAAGTTAACATTTTGTTTTTGTTTTTCATTTTTTTAATAAGGTAAACAAATATTAATTTTTTCTTAGTTAAATAAAGTTATCGTGTATACTCACTACTAACCACTAATATGGTGGATGTCACATCATCACCACAACCAACCACTATTACTATTGTGTGTAGGCAACATGGTATCACATCCAAAAGTTGTCACCTCAAATTAGGAAAGACCGGTTCATATCAAATCTCGATTTCATACCGATACAATACCAAAATAGGTACCAAACCGTACCGAATTTAAAAATATGGAAGGGTACTCGATATTTCAAAATCACGAAATTTGGAATTCGGTACCGCTGCTAATACAGAAAACTGATACTATTTTGGGTACCGATATCGATAATGTTAATTTTGTTCGGTAGTCAGAATTGAATTTCGATCAAACTCGATTTTCTGGAAATCAAGAACGATACCATATGGTACCAGTTTCGTCTTAGGCTCATCTTTATCTCAAATGTCATGTCATATATGGTGTTTTAACACCAAATGAGAAAATGGACAACATGTTATAAAACCCATTAATTTCCATGTTATCATTTCCTTTTTATTTATTTTTTCGATTGATTTATTTAGTTTTCAATATTTTTTTAATTTATTTATTTATTTTTCAATATTTTTTCAATTTATTTATTTTCTATTTTTTCCAGTTTGTTTGTTTTTTGTTTTTTATTTATGTTATAATATTTTTAAAAAATTAATAAGACATGCTATTTAATGAATCCTAAATTAAACATAACATTTAGAAACTAAAAATAACATTACAAAAAAAAATAACATTGAACGTGAAAAATACGCTAGTCCTGATATAAGAACATAAAAAAACAATACAATAGTACTATTCGAAATATTTAATCTCAATCTTCTCTTTCATCATTCGGAGCACTTACACTTCTTTTGGCGTCATATTTCGGTCACTAGTGCGAAGAATCGTCAAATCATTTGTTATTTGATCTTCCTCTACTTAACGACGAAGGAATTTCAAGTGTTGGCATTGTACTTTGACTTATTCTTTTATTGATAAATTTTGTTGGTCGAACTTTGCTTATATTTCCACCAACTCTTGTGCCCTTATTTCAACTTCATATGCATGTCGTTGAGCGCAATTCGCTTTGTCGTGTCCGACCGGTCGACGTGGGGAGGGGGAGATCTCTTCGATGTCGTCGAGGATGTCATCGGCGTCAGCATTGAGGTTAATGTTAGTTTCTGTGTCAGAAACGTCAAACGAACTTGAATTGCGATACCTCTTTGATTGTGCCTCCGACGATGTTGGCATTTTAATCCATTTTGGATCTTTTCTTACAGTCTATCATATTTTTTCATACTAAAAAACGTGACCCATTTCGACATGATATTGGTCCATCGCGACTCTAAACACATCAAAATCATTCACACCACTTTGCTTTTGCGAAAAAAGGTTGTTTAAAATCCCATTAAACTTGGTGCACCTACGACTGATTGGAGTCCATTGGCTATTAAGCATATCAATATTGTGATATGGAGTTTTCTTCATAAGCGTGTGAATTTTTCCGAGCACGGCTTCCCAAAATCAACTCTCCTTATATCATTTTGTAGATTCCATAGTTTGTTGTGTCATCTTGAATGTTTAATTTGCAATGTCTTTACTTAATGTGAGTTATGATGCGATCTCGTACTTTTTGTTACCTTAAGTTCACAGCTTTTTTGTTGACTTGAGATGCCTTTATTTTATCCCTCCGATGCCTATATATAAGGGATATTAGATAGAAGTGTAATGCCCTGTTCCTGGTACCCTTTAGATGAGAGGCCAGATCTACCCTTTAGATGAGATGAGCTAAATAGAAATCAAGTTTATGGTCATGGACTTTAGGGGACTCAGCGAGTCGTTCTTGGGACTCGGCGAGTCCGGGATTGGTTCCCCAACCTTTTTTGTTTCTGAGGAATCTGGTTGAGTCTAGAAGGGGGACTCAACAAAATGGACGTGATTAAGGACCTGGACATCATCGGACGCGGCGAGTGTATAAGCAACTCAGCGAGTCCAATGCAATCTCGCAACCCATGAACAAGGACTCGACGAGTTGTTCATATAAATCGACGAGTCATAGACTGGACACATTCATATGATGAAGATGAACTCGACGAGTTCAAGGATGAAATCGACGAGTCCTTTGAAGATAGTCCTGATGTTATGGTTTAAGGAGAACTCGTCGAGTTCTTGCTAGACTCGACGAGTAGAGTCGATGATGGAGTCATTTCGAAAGGATAGGGACTCGATGAGTTGGTGGACCAACTTGGCGAGTCAAGTCAACTAGAGGTTGAATTTGACCAGGACGTTGACTTTGGCTAGGGGTAAAATGGTCATTTTACCCTAAGAGTAGATATCAGTTTTTCACTAAGTGTCCTTATGGAATTTATAGCCGAGGAGTCACCGGAACAGTAGGCAGGGATTTCTCGTTCGGATTTCAGCAGGCAGTCAGCTTTACGAGGTGAGTATTCCTCCAGTAAGAACAGGCCTAAGGCACCAATTCCGACCCATCTAAGTAGTTACCGTATGTTGGGGTTAGCCGGATGTAGTTCATATGTTTCCGGACATCGGTCTGATGTCGGGGCAGTCCCGACAAGTAGTTACGTATGCGTGATGTGTTTTTGATTCATGCATGTTGTATGTTGTAAGTTATATGTTATGTGTTATGTGTACCGGGCTTCAGCCTGATGTCGGGGAAAGCCCGATGTATGCTAGTTTGAATGCTATATGTTATATGTTCCGGGCTTCGGTCCGATGATGGGGCAAGCCCGATGCAGATTATGTGATTATATTATGTGTTTCTGATATATGTTATGTTGTGTATGTGTCGGGGTAAGCCCAATGTCGGGGTGAGACCGATGCTCGATGCATAGGGGTGGCAATTGATGACACGACACGACAAAAATACACGACACGAAACGAAATTGAGACGAAATTGAAATTCGAATTTGTGTTCGTGTCGTGTTCATGTCAAGTGCAAAAAACACAACGTCGTGTTCGTGTTCAAAATTTGACACGATTTAACATTTTTTGTCGTGTTTTTCGTGTTATGTATGAATAAATATCAATTAAATACATTAATTGTTATTTCATGTTATCTTTGTCGTGCCGTGTCATGATTGTCGTTTTTTAATCGGTTCGTTTTCGTGTTAGTTAAAAAAAACCCGAGATCGTGTTGTGACGTATTCGTGTTACATAAAACCTTGTCGTGTCGTGTCGTGTTAGACAAAAACACGACACGATGGCTCGATTTGCCACCCCTACCGATGCGGTTAGATGATGGGGCGAACCCGATGTCGGGTACGCTGATGCGGGGATTCGTCCTGATGCAGTTGGGAGTAGTCCCAGAGTATTGTTATTGTGATATGTTATTTGTATGGTATGTGTTAGTTTGGTGAGCTCACTAAGCTTCATGCTTACAATTTTATTTTTGGCTTCAGGTACTTCCGGTAGCAAAGGGAAGAGCTCGGGACGATAGCATGACACATACCATAGTCTTCAACCTAGGAGATTTACTCTGATATTTTGATATGATATTTGATATGATATTTGATATGTGATAGATATAATGCTTTAAAAACGAAATTTTTGGGTTGTATTTTTGGGATGTTTCAAGAAGAATGTGTAAGAGTTGATATGATAGAATAGCTCTTTTCTTGTAATCGAATTGTTCTGAACTTACTTGTTAATGAAAACGCAATCTTACTTACTTCGTGCATTCTTGGGAATCATTTCATCATTTGATTTTTTAATCTAATCGTTCCTTCAATTGGTATTAGAGGGGGAGATTATTTGAACTTCTTCAGATATGTTCATCTTATTCATTTGTTCTTAAAGTTCATCGTGTTCATTGTGTTTTTCCAGATTTGTTAATCGAATTTTAGATCTGTTCCGCATTTTGAAAATTGTTTTGCAAATTGATCTCTAATTCTTTGATTGAGTCGTTTAATCTACTCTTTTTCAAGTTCATTGATCTCATTCACGTCAAATTTCACTCAAAATTTTGAATGATTATTCACACTTCGTCACATTCAATCTTACAAGCGGTATTAGTTCCACAACAAGAATTCCAATTTTTCCCCCCGGAGACTATGAAGTTTAGGCTCTTTACATTGAAGATTATGTTCTAGGGATTGAAACTTATAGATCCACCATCTGTCTAGTAATTAAAGATGGAACACACAAGTATAATTGTAACACCCGATTCAAAGTACTTTTAAGTTTACACCCCTTTTGGGTTGATTTTTGGCTCTTTGGTCCAAAATAATTTGGCATAGAATGTTCGGCGTTCAAACGCCAGGCGTTTTATGATGGACGTCAGGTGTTTACACGCAGAGGCCAAACCCTAATTTTTAGGGTTTGCACCCTATTTAAGCGTCCTTGTGGCGCCAAACCCTTTCTATCATCAGCCTACATCTTTAGAACGACCCCTCTTGCAAACCCTAGCCACATTGTTAAATTTTAAAGCTTTAGTGTGTGTTTTTGTGTGCTCCAAAGGAAGAAGAAGGTGGTGGTAAAGCTTGGAAGCTTGTAGAAGCTCTAGATCTCGGATCATCATCATCTTAGCAACCTCCAAGAGGTATAAAGTTCTGAACTTGGTTTGTATTTAATTAGATCTTATTAACTTTTGAGTATATAGGTCGCCCTTCTGGACACTTTTAAGGTGTATTGAGACATAAAAATAGGATCTTGGATCATCATGATCCTTCATGCAAGAGTTTTGGAGCCTTTTAGTTAACATTGAGTTAGGATCTTAGTGTTGATATTGTTGTAGTCGTGCATGAGCTTAAATTTAGCAACTTTATGGCTTTAGACGTTCTATAAGCTATAGATCTAAAGTTTGGACTTGATATCTTAAGCCATTAAGTCATTGGTTTGGAAGTTGTTGAACATCGAGAAAATGCCAAGCGTTTCATGTGAATGCTCAGCATTCGGATGTCAGGCGTCGAAGGGAGGAACGCCAGGCATTCTATGCAGAAACCCAATCGGTCGATTTTGGGCCTCGGGCATTAGGGTTCATGGGCTTAGTCTAGTTGGGCTTGTATAAAAAGGGTGAGATGGAATTTTACTCTCATCTTGATAAGGAATGGATTAGACCATGGGCTTGGGTTAAACCCTAATCATTGATAGGGTTGTTTCTTTTTTTTGTTAAGCGCGAGAAGGAGTGTTTGCCACAGATCGAGTGTTGTTTTAGTTATTATCAGTAAAGGTGATTCTCCCCACTATACTATGGGTCGAAGGTACCAATTTTTGGGCCATTGGTTTATGTTATATAGAAAAACCAGGGGTGGCCCTTAGCATTTGTATGAAAGACCCGAATGTGGCTCCTAGAAAATATGCATGCGAGACAAGGGATTGGACCCTGTCAGATATGTAGATAGTTAGATATCGATTTTTACTATTTGTCTTTGTGATGCATTCATGGAAGACTAGGAGGTGGCTCTTGGCACTTGTCTGTAAGACCCAGGGTTTTGGTCCCCGTCCTGGCAAGGAATGACCATGATACGACTCGTGGCATAATCACAATACTATGATTGGCTCATAGCATTCTCTATCGTATGTATGGTATGGGATTGTACTATAATACTTTTTTTACATTAATATATTTTTGAATGATTGGTATTACTAAATGGTATTTTATGGTTGAGTTAAGAACAAAATTTTTATTGAAATGTTGGGTTGTTACATGTTGGTGTCAGAGCCTTGGTTTGAGGGTTTCAGGCATACTCTCGGGTGTGTCTGAACTCAAACTAGGGGTTTGGTAAAATTTTTATAAAATAAATGTTTTATTAAAGGGTTTTCTAGTAAAAGAAAGGGGTGGTATGTCTGCAATCGGCCAAGCTCAAGTACGTGATTCCCAGAATACCCATACATGTTTATTATGTTATATGTTATGAGAATTGCGTGTTGGAGTAAGGCTAAGGATCTGCTCAAGATTTCATGTTAGGAGAGATGCCTTTATATGCCTGATTGTTTGAGCTTTTAGAATTGCATGCTTGTATGGTATTGAGACAATTGGGTAGAATGACTTGATTATTGGCATGCTAGTTAGATTTTTTGTTGCCCGAATGTTGCTTTGTGCTTTGTAGGAGTCTTAGTGATGTGAGTTACCTATTATGTGAATATGTCAAGTCACATGTTGCACAGGTAAAATATTATCAGAATGATGGATTTAACCCTATTGCACATATGTCGTTTGAGTCTAACCGTTGTAGGGATGAGTCTTTTACTCATTAGATTATCTAAGCTTTGTTCCATGTGATTGTATTCATAAGTAGTTAACTGACATTATTGGGAATTCTTCAGCAGCTGATGGCAGGGTGAGGTTGGGAATCTAGGAGAGCCTAGGAAATGCGTTTAGTGGGTTGGTTGTGTTGTGTAGCGAGTTTTTGGGGTATCAGTTTAAGAAGGTGATTTAGAGGATTCAGGATGATTCTTGATGAAAGTACCGATTGGTGTGGAAGGTAGTATTGGGATCGTACTATTGAAATGGGACTACAAGTTCAAAAGCAAGTACCGAGCCTCCCATCGAATCGAACAAGAAATGTGTTAAACCTGAAAATAGATGGGTACCGAAGGTTCACTCTCCCAAATCTCCTAATGCTTTTAAAAGAAGAAGATAACCTGTCCAAGAATGCCTTTTCATGGGACAGCCAAGCCAATCCGGGTCAGAGTAAGCCATAAGGTCATTACCACCTAATCGCAGTAGAAGAATTCCTTGATTAGGGCTAGTCTTAAGATAATGAAGGACGTGCAGAAGAGCATCAAGATGATGTTGTTTAGGATCAGCGTTAAACTAGCTAAGAATGTTATCTGATTAAGCTATGTTAGGTGTCGTTGCTTTTAAATAAAGAAGTTTACCAGTCATTCGTCGGTATTGATTCACATCAACCTTTGGTTGGTTCTCATCTTGATCAATTTAAGATATTTCTCGATTAGAAACGAACTAGGGCGAGCTCCCATCATACCATTGTCTTTTAAAACGTCAAGGGTGAATTTTCTTTGACTAAGAACCAAACCCTTGGAAGTTTTTGTCACTTAGATCCCAAGGAAATACTTTAGGACTCCAAGATCCTTGATGTTAAACTTTTCATGTAGGCACCTCTTTATGTCTTGGATCTTTTTAGCATTTTTACCCACAATGATCACATCGTCAACATAAATAAGAATAGCGATGAAAGTGCTACCGTTTTTATGAAGAAAAAGTGAGTGATAAGATTTTTACTCTTTGAAACTAAGACCTACGAGAGTAGTAGTAAATTTATTGTACTAATTCTTGGAGACCTGCTTGCGACCATAAAGAGTCTTTCGTAAACGACAAACCCTCGTGTCATTGTCTTTAGAAAATCCTTGAGGAACTTTCATGTAGACTTCTTCATTCAAAATTTCATGTACGAAGGCATTGTTGACATCAAGTTGATGTATCGTCCAATCCCTCTTGGTAGCAACAGCCATTAAGGCTCGAACAATAACAAGCTTTGCAACGGGAGCAAACGTGTTATGAAAATCGACTCCTTCAGTTTGTGTGAAACCTTTTGCGACAAGTTTCTCCTTGTATCGTTCAATATATCCATTAGGCTTTTACTTTATTTTATAGAACCACGTGGAGTCAATAGCATGTTTCCCTTTGAAAGAGTCTCCAATGTCCACGTCTCATTTCGTTATAGAGCTTGGATCTCCTTTTACATGGCATCAATCTAACAAGGATCATGTATGGCTTGTTTAAAACAATTTAGCTCATCATTTGAGGTGATGATCGCTACGAACATTTTGTGAGAGTCAGAGAGTTTGTCGTAAGATAAGAAATTGGAAATCAGGTGTACATTCGAGGAGCATTGATTTGATGTGAAATGTGTATGATTGACCGAAGAGGGGTTGCAAAATATAGTCACTCAAGTGTTTTAGAGGAGCACGATTTCTTTGATGCCCCATGGTGGTTTGGGTTTTTGGGCTCTCGAGAGAAGTGTCAAGATCCAAATTTTATAGGCTAGTGACCCCACAATCAGCTTGTGGGATCACGTTCTCATCTTGGACCCATAAGCTTGGATTATTAGATGGGATCTCAATCTCTTGTTCATGTTCTTCAATCTGTGTTCCATGATATTTTTTCTCGTGAAATTGAACTAGAGTGTCATAAAAAATCACTCGGTCCCTCATTGTCATGCATAGAATTTATGGGAAAAGGAAAGATGTCCTCATGAAACTTGGTGTCCCTGGATACAACAATTTTCCTTTTCTCTATGATGTAAGTCTTATATCCTTTCGTTCCATGTGCATAGCCTAAGAAGATGCCTGGTCTCCCCCTCACTTCGAGTTTGTCACCTTTCGATTTATTGCTCCTGTAATATGTTAAACAACCAAATACCTTCATGAGTTCATAATCGGATTTTTGGCCAAATAACACTTCATATGGGGTTTTGTTTGAAAGGAATGTAGATGGAAATCGATTGATGATGTAGGCAGTAGTCAACACACACTCTCCTTAAAATTTCTTTATAATATGAGCTTCAAACCTTAACGCTCGCGCTATATCCAAAAGATGTATGTGTTTCCGCGTAACAACCCTATTTTGCTGGGTATCTGAGGACAAGTTGTTTCAAATAGAATGCCTTGTTTTTTTGTAAAAATCAGTCATGGCATGGGAGGTGGATTCACCCCCATTATCACTCCTTTATATACAATACAATAAATGATATTTAAGGACATGATATCTAGCTCGAAAATAGGATATAAATAATAAAAATAAATCAAATCCAATACTCCCCTTCTTGTCTAGAAGAAAATGAAGATGTTGAGAACCTAATCCTTTCGTGAATAAGTCAACAAGCTAGAACTTGGTATCAATGCCCATAGGTTGAACTTCCTTAGAATCTACTCTCTCGTTAACAAAATAGCAATCGATTTCCACATGTTTGGTGCATTCATGAAAGACAGGGTTATTAGCAATATGGTGAGCAACTTGTTTGTTACAAAAATGAATAGTAGAGCCATGTTGATCAACACCTAACTCTTTTAACAACTAATGCATCCAAATGATTTCACTAATTGTAGTGCCCATGACACGGTATTCAGCTTCAGCAGGAGATCGGAAACTAGAGATTGGTTTTTTTTTCATGTGATTGGGGCTTCTCCTAAAAGAAGAAGATAACCTATCCAAGAATGCCTTTTCATGGGACAGCCAAGCCAATCCGGGTAAGAGTAAGCCACAAGGTCATTACCACCTAATCGCGGTAGAAGAATTCCTTGATTAGGGCTAGTCTTAAGATAACGAAGGACGTGCAGAAGAGCATCAAGATGATGTTGTTTAGGATCAGAGTTAAACTAGCTAAGAATGTTATTTGATTAAGCTATGTTAGGTGTCGTTGCTCTTAAATAAAGAAGTTTACCAGTCATTCGTTGGTATTGATTCACATCAAGCTTTGGTTGGTTCTCATCTTGATCAATTTAAGATTTTTCTCTATTAGAAACGAACTAGGGCGAGCTCCCATCATACCATTGTCTTTTAAAAATCATTCTTCAATTTGTCACCTTTGCATTCATTATTAGATGGGTTCTCAATCTCTTGTTCACATTCTTCAATCTGTGTTCCATGATTTTTTTTCTTGTGAAATTGAACTGAAGTGTCATAAAAAATCACTCGGTCCCTTATCGTCATGCATAAAATTTATAAGAAAAGGAAAGATCTCCTCATGAAACTTGGTGTCCCTGGATACAACAATTTTCCTTTTCTCTATGATGTAAATCTTATATCCTTTCATTCCATGTGCATAACCTAAGAAGATGCCTAGTCTCCCCCTCACTTCGAATTTGTCACCTTTGCATTCATTACTCCTGTAATATATCAAACAAACAATTACCTTCATGAGTTCATAATCGGATTTTGGCCAAATAACACTTCATATGGGGTTTTGTTTGAAAGGGATGTATATGGCAATCGATTGATGATGTAGGCAGCAATCAACACACACTCTCCCTAAAATTACTTTATAATACCAGCTTCAAACCTTAAGGCTCGCGCTATATCCAAAAGATGTATGTGTTTCCGCTAAACAACCCTTTTTTGTTGGGTATATTAGGACAAGTTGTTTCAAATAGAATGCCTTGTTTTTTTGTAAAAATCAGTCATGGCATAGGAAGTGAATTCACTCCCATTATCAGTTCTTACTCTTTTGATTCGTTTCCCAAATTGATTTTTAACCATTTTATGAAAATCGATTAATCAATTACCAACATCATCTTTAACAATATTAAGGAAATAACTGGAAATAACTGGAACCCGTGAGGGAAGGTATATGGTATTTTCCCTAAACATCACAATGAATTAATTTAAAACATTGACTTGTCTTTGTTTGACTAAAAAAAAGACATTGTATGTTTTGCCTTGGAGCAAGAATCACATACTTTATTCTTAAAACTAGAAGCAATGTTTTTAAGAAAATCTAATTTACCTAACTTTCCTTCTGAAGCATGACCTAATCTCTTGTGTCATTTATCAGTCGTGACATGCATTGCCTTTCTCTTTTCTTCAAAACTCCCCATATGATATAGCCCCCTTTGACAATAACCCGCACCAATCAAGTTCCTCGATCGGAGACCCTGCATTACACAAAAATCCGGAAAAAGATTATGGCATACCGAAGGCTTTTTGCTAACCAACTAACAGAAAAAAGATTGCAATTAGATTGAGGGACGTGAAGGATTCCTTCAATTTTTGTGTGACACGGTAAGGTGTAATCTCCTCTTCCTTCAACCTATAGGGAATCTCCATTAGGTATCACAACAGGCCTCTCACATGCATATTTAGTTTTGTTGTTGAGAATGTCGACTCTATAAGTAGTATGTTTGGTTGCACTAGAATCAATTACCCAATCGGCCTCATCATCCAATCTACTTGCCATGCTAGCCATTGGCATAGTTTCTTCAAATTCATGTTTAGTGGATGCTCCAAAGTGCTTCAAGAAGGCTTCATATTGATCTATTTTAAGACCTGGAATGGAGCTGATGATGACACAAGCAACTCTCGGTTTATCTTTGTCTACTTTGCCTTCGCCCGACCACCAATCCGGATACCCAATGCATTTAAAACACCCATCACATTTGTGACCATCTTTATCACAAAACGTGCAGTGTTGTGTTTCAGACTCTAGCTTTGTGGAACTTTGATTTCTCTTATTCTTTTGCCAATAGTTCCCGACTTGTTTTGGTTGGCACAAAAGTCTTAAAGGCATCAACCTATATGGAGGATCTTTTGTCGTTGCTGATGTTTCTTTGACGTCTGTATTTAGAGAATAGGTGATAGGGAGATCCTAGACCTGGTGTTGGAGAAGTAGAAAGTATTTGGGTTTTGATGAAATTGAAGTCACCATCGAGGCCCATGAGAAACTCATACAATCTCTCATATTCTTGATGTTCAACGAGACCTCTTCCAATTCCACAGATGCATCCATTGTAGGTGCACTTCGGTGTAGGGCACATAAATTGAATTTCATCCGATATTGATCATAGCTTGGTGTAGTAGGCAGATACAGAAATCCCATATTTTCGGGTGGTGATGATTTGGTTCTTTAGTTCATAAGCTCTAAGAGAACTTTATTTCCTAAATCTTTCACGGTGATCCAACTATATTTCTTAATGTATTTGACATGGCTTCTTTTTTTTTTTCATGGCTGTAAAAAGCCATCCCATTGTTATTGCATCTCATCTCATCCATGCCATGTAGTCCTATGATGTCTTCTCTGGTTTCACCATGGTGTTATCTATGAACCCAATTTATTCTTGGCGAACAAAAAATTCTCTATCTCGTGGACCCAATCCGTGTAGTTCTTATCAGAAAAAGCTTTGTTGACTTGTATTTGTCTGGGAGCATCGGATGGGTGAATATAGTAACGAGAGTCATGATCTGGTGTGTTGTTGTTACAGTTCTTGTTGGAAGCCTTGACACTGTTACCGGCCATGGTGATGGAGATTTAGGGTTTCAGAGAGCAGCTAGGTTTCCCTATTCTAATACCATCTTAAATTACATTCATTCCTATTTCATCATAGATCAAAAAGATCCTTTATATACAATACAATATAAAGCTAAGATATCTAGCTAGAAAATAGGAGATAAATAAGAAGAATAAATCAAATCCAATGCAATGGTTGCTCATGCTCGTGGAGAATTGTGGTGGGGATGATAGATTACCACGAAGAATGGGAGGAGAGGACCATTTTTCATAATGTTTTTTTAACAAAAAATAAAATTTACCTATATAACACAACCTTTGACCACCATATTTTCAAAAAATTTCTCTTTATACCCTCTAAAATATTATGTTGATGGATTTTTTCACAAATTTTTATTCGGATGAAAGAATGTACAAATTTTTTACATACAAGAGCGGTTGTCTATCGATATCGCCAAGCCACATATGATCTATTGGTACCTGATTATTTTTCCGATAATTCTATTTATAATGATGCGGAATTTGAATGTCGTTTCTGTCTGAATAGGGCAATATTTTTATGTATTAGTAATGTTTTAGAAGCGCTATATGATATTTTTGAAGCAAAAATTCAATGCTAGAGGTAGATTAGGCTATAGTAGTATACACAAATGTGCGACTGTACATAGATATTTAGGATACGGTATAGCTTTTGATGCATCATGTGACAACTCAAAATTTATTCCGTTGCGATATCCCATTTCCGTTAATAGAATATTTTATTTTATTATTAATATTAAGATTTCCGTTAACAGTTGGGTTAGACAAATCATCTAATGATTTATTTTATTTTAGTGTCGAAATGAAATAAATAAAAACACGTGTAATACCCTCAAATTTATTTGGGAAAAATTTCTAGTTTACAAATAAGCCGAGTTACGACCATTTAATCGGGTAAAATTTAAATTCCGTTTAACGTTGGTATGGGGTGGATCCCCACCTGGCCACAAACTCAAGTCCTATATAAGGGTTGAGAGGTCACCAACTTGAACTTTTTACCACTCTAGTCACTCTATCTCTCTACTGTCTCTCTTCAAGGCCCGATTCTTCCAAAAATCCACAAGTTTCCGCTCCCAAACTATAAGTTCTCTTACCATAGATTGTTCTAAAGCTCATTACATGTCTATATAGCTTGAAAATCATCCATGAAGGCCAAGAACAAGGAATTTATGGCCCAAGAACCCCTATTAGGCCGTAAACCCCTAAAAGTGTGCCAAAATGCCCCAAATCCCTCCCTTAGGCTTAGAGGTTAACTTGGAACTTACCCTTGAAGTGTTTTAGACGTCAAAATATATGTTTGGAGGTTTGAAAGAGGGTTTACGGCCCAAGAACATTCTAAGGCCGTCAACTCCCTCAAATGATGCAAAATGAGCCTAAACCCCTTATTTAGCCTTAGACCATAAACTAGAAACTTGTAAGAATGAGCTTAGGACCTCAAAACAAAGGAAAAGGGTGTGTCTAAGGGTTTACGGCTGTAAACCATAGAGTTTATGACCGTAAACTCCCATGGAGTGGCCCTAGGACCGCAAACTCTAGGGAGTGCCCCTTTTGAACCCTAAACACCCCTCAAGCGTTGGAATTGATCTTAGAATCCTTCCTAGCGATACAATAGACCTTAAGGAACACAAATACACTCCTCCCATGAGTTTACGGCCATAAACTCATGGGGGAATGGGTCCCTCAACCTCAAACTCACCTAAGGTGAGTATTTGAGGAGTAAACTCCATAGTGAGGCCTTACACTCCTTCCTTGCAACCTAATAGCCTCCTAGCACTTGACCAAAGCGTTTTTCTTCGCATTAGGATGCCTATACATGTTAAATTAGTGTTTTAATCACTAATTATATGTAAACATATGTCTTCATATGTTACTAGGGTCATAATGTGTGTTTAAGTCTTCACTTGACACCAAACACTCAACCGAGACTTTCATCCGATCCATTCGCTACAGGTGAGTTCATACCCCTTAATTAACCTTTCAATTGTTTTTAAATGTTTTTATGGGGGGGGAGGAATACAAGTTGAATCCAACAATTTATATTATCAATCACATGCGATTTGTAGCTTACAATCAAAAAAGGGATTCTATACTTTCAACTGTTTGTCTTCAAAAAGTTATTTTCAATGTTATTCAAACTCATTTTTCTGTAAATTTGTTATCAAAAATATTTTCAAACTCTTTTAAACTGTTTATGTTTTTAAGATGTATCCACACCAATATATTTATATAAGTAGGACTAGAAGGACCTAGGACTGATAGCTCGCCTTATTACCTGTTCTTGTTTGATTGGGGTCTTGGGGATATTGTTATCTGTCCGAATGTCATTGAATTCTTCTTTATATATTGTATATATTTGTGTTGGATATGAATACCTTCGTTTACTCCAATATTTATTAGTATCCAAGAACGACGGCAACATGCCAGTTAACTATAATAGTTATAGTCAAGGTTTACCACTCCTCGCTACTATTACTATGGTACTTACTACCGTTAGTGCTATTATGAGTTGCTACATGTTAAATACTATACAGGAAGAATACAATATGCTATAACAGAAGAATACTAAATACATTATACCGAGAAGCATACTATAAACTAATACAAAAGAACATACTAATACAGAGTGTGATGTAATATTTCTACATACGGCACTTTACTGCGCCTCCACCGTGTAACCTTAGTCTCCTGGAGGGATAGCGGCAACTATGTGTGTAGATCTATACAGGGCGGAAACTTACACATCCTGACTGGTAGGTACAGTCCGAGCCGTCTAGTCCCAGGGATGATAACATGCTACTACACTACATATGACCTGGAGGGTCATGATACATTTAATCGCCTATCCGCATGGTTACATACTTATTCACATTCGGAACCCTAATCTAACAAATTACAAATTGTAGGTAAAGTAGACTCTCCGAGGTGTATTAAATACATATCGCTACCTAGAGTCTATGGTTAATTACCATCCAATCGGTAGTAACACCACTAGAATAATACATTATCAACCCATTTACGTTGTTCAAGTGAAGTCCAAATTATATTTTATAATTATGAGTCTAATTGGGAAAAAAATTTACACACTCAAAGGATCAAACTTACAAGTAATCAAGTCTTGGCAGAAGACTACTCTTATTAGAAAATATAGGATTTTCAAGAGATTCACACTATTTTCAAACTTAATAACAACTTTCATGTTATACGATTGTAAACATTTTTATACGAGCAATGACAGTAAATTCTTATGAACTCACCAGCTTTATGCTGATACTCGTTTTCAAAATAACTTGTTTTCTCAGGTCGGCAATAGACAGGTATAGATGCTGTTTTTGAGAAGATGGAGCGCACACAAGACTCGTCTTTATTTTTTATTATACTTTTGGTGTCTAACAAACTGTACAGAACACGCTTGTATTACAATTACTATATTGATGAAATCAATGTTGTTGCTTGTTTTTACTATTATGCATTGTTATGATACTGTACATGACGTCCTCCACCCCAGAATGTATTCCGCCGTTCTCGGTTTTGGGGTGTGACAGATTGGTATTAGAGCATTGTTTATAGTGAATCAAGTATATCAACCCATAAAAGATATACGAACTATAAACACTTCGGGACTAAAACACTCTGACCAAGAATATATACTTTTAAATACTAAAATATTTAACTAAGTATATATATATACGCATCCATTAATACAAAGGATCAGTATCATACTAGAACAGAACGAAAGTATTAAGATTGTTGAATAGCACAATTAGGCTTATAGACATATAGTCACTCCTGGTTGGATGTAGCCTGATCAACTACATTTTCCTAGGAGTGACTAGCATGTGCCTAAGACTGATGGTGGTGTTGCAACAAGTCTAAAAACTTACCAACACTACCACAAGAACATTAGAACAAGAATACTATAGGAGTATTCTGCATTCTACTAACCACATATGTGATAACTAAAAGGGGTTGTTACTAGTAGGGCAATAGTTTCTAAGTGGATACACCATGGTTACATGTGACTAGGGCGCTATAGACTTAGAATCTGTGACCTTTGCTTCATTTCTTGTTCTTGTCTGATTGGGGATCTGGAGTTAGGGTTCTTTATTCAAAGGACTATCTTGCTTCGGTTACATGTATCTGGTATGCACTATGCAAGTATTGGGTCGACTAATAAATACCATCTTATAAGTATCCTAGATTAGTAAGTCTATTAACCTTTCTTTCCCCATTCTCGCGTAGATAGCATGGCTGGCTTCCACCTTCCCGGCGATCCGTATTACCCAAACCAAGGCAATGGAGGATGGCTCGATGAGGATCCAGAAGATGATCACCCGATCCCTTTGGATGATCACCATGCAGAAGGCTTTTCAGATAGCTCCAGCTCTGAGCCAGAAGTCAACAACCTACCCCCTGTAGCTCCAAAACCCAACCCCCGCCCAGCATTTCAAGGTCCCACTCCCATGTGGGCATCAACCTTGAACCGATGGAGCGATGAACAAGGTCAGCCTTTACCTTTCAACGGAGACCGAAGCTTCTACAACGTAAGCGAGGGTGGCTCAGCTGATCGAGCCCTACCCGTCATGGTTCGGAGGATTGCTAGAAATGTTGAGCAAGGTCATGCAGCGATCGACAAATTTGTGGAAATTGATGCCAACTCTAACCTTAACATTGTCCGTATCTGCCAACTGGAAGAAGCTATGGATAGGACAAGGAGAACCAATGAGGCTATGCAGCAACAGCTAGCGGCATCCCGAGCCGAAGTTAGGGAACTCCGAGCATGCCAGAGAGAGCAAGAAATACATCTTCAAGAAGTTGTGTGCCAACTGGCTGATCTTAGGGTTCGCTTAACGGATACCCATCGCCAGTAGAAGATGTCCACTTATCTCTCTCTTTTGTTTAAGGAATAGCCTTTTCTTCTCTATGCTCGGTAGAGCACTTGTCTGTAAACATTCCTAACTTTGAAAGTACTTTACCTAGGATCCTAAACTGCCAACATTTTCCTTATGGTTTGATGTAAGACCTACTGTTAGGTCACTTTTCCCGAACTCACATTACATCATTAATACCAGTAATATTGGCAGTTACCTACTCTGTTGCTATGACTCTCTCTGATTTTTCGGCTATGTTGATTTAGTCCAGTAAACGCTCTTATCATACTTGAAATAGACTCTTACTATTTTCAGCATCTCTATGAACTTTCAGTAAAAGATGCCTCCTCACAAGCGCCCGAACAGAGGCAAACCTGCGAGTCAAACCCCACCTCCACCACCTCCTCCTCCGCAGTTCGATCCAGTGCTGTTTCAAACAGCGATGACCGCAACTGTGACGGAAGCCATGGCCCAAATGAATTATGGCGATGCTAGTGGAGCCAGAATGGGCACCAACTCCAGACATGGTGAAATTCCCTCACGTACACAGGGGTGTACTTATAAGGATTTCATGAACTGTAAACCAACATTTTTCAATGGGACCGAAGGAATCCTTGCTCTGTCCCAATGGATCGAAAGAATCGAAGCCGTCTTTGAAATGTGCTCATGCGCCGAAGAAATCAAAATAAAGTTTGCTGCTGCCACTTTCACTGAAAGGGCCCTGACATGGTGGAATGGCCATGTCAATTCACTCTCTTTAGTAACAGTCAACGCCATGGGCTGGGACACACTAAAGGACCTACCGAGAAGGGAGTACTTCCCTAGAGGTGAGGTTCAGAGACTTGAGGAGGAACTCTGGAATCTCAAGATGAAAGGGGTAGACATAGTGGCATATAAAACCAGGTTCTGCGACCTGGTAGCTATGTGCCCTAACATGATCCCCTCTGAAAGCAAGAAAATTGAACAATACATCTAGGGTTTAGTGCCCCCATATCAAGGAAACGTTCTATCTTCACATCCTACAACCTTTGACAGCGCCAAGGAGTTGGCCCACAGGTTGATTGATCATGAAACTCCTTCCACTCCATCAACAGCAACAACAACCGCCACTGTACCGCCCAAGACATCCGACAACAAGAGGAAAAGGTGGGACAAAAAGAGGGACAAGAAAGCTCAATCCTCTTCTAAAAACAAACAGATGTTGGCTGTCCATGCTGCCACCACTCATGCTACCCCTGTACCAGCAAAAGCCTATATTGGAAACCTGCCCAAGAGCCCAAAGTGCCCTTTTCATCATAACGGCCCCTGCCGTGAAATGCACTGCACAAATTGCGATCGGAAGGGCCATACCGCCCGCTTTTGCAGATCTCAACCCAAACCCATCTCTCAGGTCTCCGGTTCTGGAGTTAGCCAAGCCTGTTACGGCTGTGGCGAAGTGGGGCACTTCAAGAAAAACTGCCCAAAAGCTGGAAATACGGGAGGAACGGGGAAACTACTTGCTATTGGCCACAGTGAAGCAGTAGCAGACCCCACAGTAGTCACGGGTACGTTCCTTCTCAACAACTCTTACGCTTGTATCTTATTCGATAGTGGGGAAGAAAGAAGCTTTATAAACCAAAACTTTAAACACTTACTTAAGTTCTAATGATATCTACCTAGGTTGTACCCTCACACTAGATGATCATTCGTTCCCAGTCGACCTCATACCAGTATCGATCAAGAGCTTCGATGTCATTGTGGGCATGGACTGGTTGAGTCTCCATCGTACTGATATCTTGTGTTTCGACAAATCAATCCATCTAAATCTACCGAATAACGAAACCCTGTTAATCTACGGGGACAAACCTAGTACAAGCCTTCGCATCATCTCGAGTATTCAAGACCAGAAGTACTTGCACAAGGAATATCGCGCATTCCTTGCACACGTTGTCGAAACGAGCCAGAAAATGAAAGATCTAAAAGACTTCCCCATTGTATGAGACTTCCCCGACGTCTTTCTAGAGGAGCTACCAGGTTTACCTCCCAAACGTCAGGTTGAGTTCAGAATCGATCTAATTCTGGGAGCTACCCCCATAGCCAAATCGCCCTATCGTCTAGCACCTGTTGAGATGCAAGAACTGTCCAGTCAACTTAACGAGCTGCTCAGCAAGGGCTTTATAAGACCGAGCTTCTCACCCTAGGGAGCACTGGTCTTGTTCGTGAAGAAGAAGGACAGATCGTTTCGTATGTGCATCGATTATAGGGAGCTCAACAAACTCACGGTCAAAAATAGTTACCCTCTTCCCCGTATAGACGATTTATTTGACCAACTGCAAGGGGCGACTTACTTCTCCAAGATTGATCTAAGGTCTAGGTATCATCAATTGCGAGTGCTTGAGGAGGATGTCCCGAAAACTGCTTTCCGAACTCGTTACAGACACTACGAGTTCGTAGTGATGCCCTTCGGACTGACCAACGCACCCGCAGTATTCATGGACTTAATGAATAAGGTGTGTCGTCCTTACTTAGATCAGTTCGTCATCGTCTTCATCGATGACATACTTGTCTACTCTCGGAGTAAGGAGGAGCATAGCGATCATCTACGACGAGTCCTAGAAACCCTGCGATCGGAGAAGTTATATGCGAAGTTCTCTAAGTGCGAATTCTGGATCCGAAGAGTCGAATTCTTAGGACACGTGGTTAGCGAGGAAGGAATCCACGTGGACCCATCCAAGATTAAAGCTATCGAGAACTGGTCAGCACCGAAGACGCCTACAGAAATTCGTCAATTTCTAGGCCTCGCTGGCTACTACCGCAGATTCATTCAGAACTTGTCTAGGATCGCGAAACCCCTTACCACATTGACCCAGAAGGGCATGACCTTTGACTGAGGAGAGAAACAGGAGAAAGCATTCCAGACCTTGAAACGAGGCTTATGCACCGCACCAATACTATCCCTCCGCGAGGGGACAAAAGATTTTGTAGTATATTGCGATGCGTCTAACCAGGGGCTCGGTGGTGTCTTGATGCAAGGAGGTAAGGTCATCGCCTATGCCTCGAGGCAGCTGAAGACATATGAGGTTAACTACACCATGCACGACCTCGAGTTAGGAGTGGTTGTATTCGCTCTAAAGATCTAGAGACATTACCTGTATGGTACGAAGAGCACAATATACACTGACCACAAAAGCCTCCAACACATACTGAACCAGAAGGAGCTCAATATGAGACAACGACGGTGGGTCGAGCTACTAAATGATTATGACTGCGAGATTCGTTATCACCCGGCAAAAGCCAATGTAGTAGCAGACGCCCTAAGTCGAAAAGAATATTCTGGTTGAAGAGTCAGGTCATTAACAATGACTATCCATTCGCATTTATCCGCACAGATTATGGAGGCTCAGCTCGAAGCTTTGAAGCCTGAGAATGTGGTGGGAGAATCCCTACGAGGAATGGATAAGAACTTGGAGGTCAAGGGTGACAGAGCCTTATATCTCATGGACCGAATCTGGACACCGCATCACAGTGGTTTCAAAGACTTGGTCATGAAGGAAGCACACAACACTTGATATTCCGTTCACCCAGGTTCAGATAAGATGTATCTGGATCTTAAAAAGTCATAATGTTGGCCTAACATTAAAGCAGAGATTGCTACCTTCGTGAGTAAATGCCTTACTTGCGCGAAGGTCAAGGTCGAATACCAGAAGCCATCAGGTCTACTATAGCAACCGGAGATACCTGAATGGAAGTGGGAGTGAATCACTATGGATTTCATAACCAAGCTACCCAAGACAACAGGTGGGCTTGATACCATATGGGTCATCGTCGACAGATTGACCAAGTCCGCACACTTCCTACCCATCAAAGAGACAGATAAGATGGAGAAACTCACAAGAACATACATTAAGGAAATCATACGACTGCATGGTGTCCCTATATATATAATCTCTGATAGAGATAGTAGGTTCACTTCGAGATTTTGGCAATCACTACAAAGCGCCTTAGGGACGAGGTTGGACATGATTACAGCCTACCATCAGCAGACCGACGGGCAAAGTGAGAGGACTATCCAAACCCTGGAAGATATGTTGCGAGCCTGTGTGATCGACTTTGGTAAGGCTTGCGATACCCACTTACCCCTTGTTGAGTTTTCATACAACAACAGCTATCACACGAGCATCAAAGCAGCTCCATTCGAAGCCCTCTACGGCCGAAAGTGCAGATCCCCTCTGTGCTGGGCTGAGGTGGGTCCGGAAATCATTCGAGAAATGACCGAGAAGATCATACAGATTCGTGAATGATTAAAAGCCGCTAGAGATCGACAGAAAAGCTATGCAGACAAACGAAGAAAACCTTTGGAATTCCAGGTAGGAGACCGAGTCCTTTTGAAAGTCTCACCTTGGAAAGACACGATACGCTTTGGAAAGCGTGGAAAGCTGAATCCAAGGTACATAGGGCCTTTCGAGATTCTCGCTAGAATCGGCCCCGTAGCCTACAAACTTAATCTACCCTGCGAGCTCAGTAACATACATCCTACCTTCCATGTCTCAAACCTGAAAAAGTGCCTATCCGACGAGACTCTCGTAATCCCACTCGACGAGATCGAGGTCAACAAGAGCCTTAACTTCGTGGAAGAGCCTACGGAGATCATGAAGAGGTCAAACGAATGAAACTAAGCCGCATCCCAATTGTGAAGGTTCACTGGAACGCTAAACGAGGACCGGAGTTCACTTAGGAGCGCGAGGATCAAATGAAACTCAAATATCCTCATCTCTTTGCTTAGTTGTATTGTAATAACTTAGCTACTTAAATTCGAAATTTCGGGACGAAATTTCCTCAATGGGGGGATGATGTGACAACTCGAAATTTATTCCATTGCGATATCCCATTTCCGTTAATAGAATATTTTTTTTTATTATTAATATTAAGATTTCCGTTAACAGTTGGGTTATACAAATCAACTAATGATTTATTTTATTTTATTGTCGAAATGAAATAAATAAAAACACGTGTAATACCCTCAAATTTATTTGGGAAAAATTTCTAGTTTACAAATAAGCCGAGTTACGACCATTTAATCGGGTAAAATTTAAATTCCATTTAACGTTGGTATGGGGTGGATCCCCACCTGGCCACAAACTCAAGTCCTATATAAGGGTTGAGAGGTCACCAGCTTGAACTTTTTACCACTCTAGTCACTCTATCTCTCTACTGTCTTTCTTCAAGGCCCGATTCTTCCAAAAATCCACAAGTTTCCGCTCCCAAACTGTAAGTTCTCTTACCATAGATTGTTCTAAAGCTCATTACATGTCTATATAGCTTGAAAATCATCCATGAAGGCCAAGAACAAGGAGTTTATGGCCCAAGAACCCCTATTAGGCCGTAAACCCCTAAAAGTGTGCCAAAATGCCCCAAATCCCTCCCTTAGGCTTAGAGGCTAACTTGGAACTTACCCTTGAAGTGTTTTAGACATCAAACATTATGTTTGGAGGTTTGAAAGAGGGCTTACGGCCCAAGAACATTCTAAGGCCGTCAACTCCCTCAAATGATGCAAAATGAGCCTAAACCCCTTATTTAGCCTTAGACCATAAACTAGAAACTTGTAAGAATGAGCTTAGGACCTCAAAACAAAGGAAAAGGGTGTGTCTAAGGGTTTACGGCTGTAAACCATAGAGTTTACGACCGTAAACTCCCATGGAGTGGCTCTAGGACCGCAAACTCCAAGGGAGTGCCCCTTTTGAATCCTAAACACCCCTCAATCCTTGGAATTGATCTTAGAATCCTTCCTAGCGATAAAATAGACCTTAAGGAACACAAATACACTCCTCCCATGAGTTTACGGCCGTAAACTCATGAGGGAATGGGTCCCTCAACCGCAAACTCACCTAAGGTGAGTATTTGAGGAGTAAACTCCATAGTGAGGCCTTGCACTCCTTCCTTGCAACCCAATAGCCTCCTAGCACTTGACCAAAGCGTTTTTCTTCGCATTAGGATGCCTGTACATGTTAAATTAGTGTTTTAATCACTAATTATATGTAAACATATGTCTTCTTATGTTACTAGGGTCATAATGTGTGTTTAAGTCTTCACTTGACACCAAACACTCAACCGAGACTTTCATCCGATCCACTCGCTACAGGTGAGTTCATACCCCTTAATTAACCTTTCAATTGTTTTTAAATGTTTTTATGGGGGGGAGGGAGGAATACAAGTTGAATCCAACAATTTATATTATTAATCACATGCGATTTGTAGCTTCCAATCAAAAAGGGATTCTATACTTTCAACTGTTTGTCTTCAAAAGTTATTTTCAATGTTATTCAAACTCATTTTTCTGTAAATTTGTTATGAAAAATATTTTCACACTCTTTTAAACTGTTTATGTTTTTAAGATGTATCCACACCAATATATTTATATAAGTAGGACTAGAAGGACCTAGGACTGATAGCTCGCCTTATTACCTGTTCTTGTTTGATTGGGGTCTTGGGGATATTGTTATCTGTCCGAATGTCATTGACTTCTTAGTTATATATTGTATATATTTGTGTTGGATATGAATACCTTCGTTTACTCCAATATTTATTAGTATCCAAGAACGACGGCAACATGCCAGTTAACTATAATAGTTATAGTCAAGGTTTACCACTCCTCGCTACTATTACTATGGTACTTACTACCGTTAGTGCTATTATGAGTTGCTACATGTTAAATACTATACAGGAAGAATACAATATGCTATAACAGAAGAATACTAAATACATTATACCGAGAAGCATACTATAAACTAATACAAAAGAACACACTAATACAGAGTGTGATGCAATATTTCTACATACGGCACTTGATTGCGCCTCCACCGTGTAACCTTAGTCTCCTGGAGGGATAGCGGCAACTATGTGTGTAGATCTATACAGGGCGGAAACTTACACATCCTGACTGGTAGCTACAGTCCGAGCCGACTAGTCCCATGGATGATAACATGCTACTACACTACATATGACCTGGAGGGTCATGATACATTTAATCGCCTATCCGCATGGTTACATACTTATTCACATTCGGAACCCTAATCTAACAAATTACAAATTGTAGGTAAAGTAGACTCTCCGAGGTGTATTAAATACATATCGCTACCTAGAGTCTACGGTTAATTACCATCCAATCGGTAGTAACACCACTAGAATAATACATTATCATCCCATTTACGTTGTTCAAGTGAAGTCCAAATTATATTTTATAATTATGAGTCTAATTGGGAAAAAATTTTACACACTCAAAGGATCAAACTTACAAGTAACCAAGTCTTGGCAGAAGACTACTCTTATTAGAAAATATAGGATTTTCAAGAGATTCACACTATTTTCAAACTTAATAACAACTTTCATGTTATACGATTGTAAACATTTTTATACGAGCAATGACACTAAATTCTTATGAACTCACCAGCTTTATGCTGATACTCGTTTTCAAAATAACTTGTTTTCTCAAGTCGGCAATAGACAGGTATAGATGCTGTTTTTGAGAAGATGGAGCGCACACAAGACTCGTCTTTATTTTTTATTATACTTTTGGTGTCTAACAAACTGTACAGAACACGCTTGTATTACAATTACTATATTGATGAAATGAATGTTGTTGCTTGTTTTTAATATTATGCATTGTTATGATACTGTACATGACGTCCTCCACCCTAGAATGTATTCCGCCGTTCTCGGTTTTGGGGTGTGACAGGCTGTCCCATGAAAAGGCATTCTTGGACAGGTTATCTTCTTCTTTTAGGAGGAGCCCCAATCTTATGGAAAAAAAACAATCTCTGGTTTCCGATCTCATCCTGAAGCTGAATACCGTGTCATGGGCACTACTGTTAATGAAATCATTTGGATGCATTAGTTGTTAAAAGAGCTAGGTGTTGATCAACATGGCTCTAATCTTCATTTTTGTAACAAATAAGTTGCTCACCATATTGCTAATAACCCTATCTTTCATGAATGCACCAAACATGTGGAGATGGATTGCTATTTTGTTCGTGAGAGAGTTGATTCTAAAGAAGTTCAATCGATGGGCATTGATACCAAGTTCTAGCTTGCTGACTTATTCACGAAAGGATTAAGTGCTCAGCATCTTCGTTTTCTTCTAAAGAAGAAGGGGAGTATTGGATGTGATTTATTTTTGTTATTTATCTCCTATTTTTTTTAACTAGATATCCTATCCCTTAATATCATTTATTGTATTGTATATAAAGGATCTTTTTGATCTCTGATAAAATAAGAATGAACGTAATTTAAGACACTGAGGGTCGGGATAGTGTGCACGGTCATTTTTTCATGGCCACGTCGACCACCACGAACCTTATGCACGGTATACCGAAATGTCTAAGCTAGTCAAGTCTAGAGAACTGAATGTATCATCTATCGATATTAGAAGTCATTATATTATAGGCGTGTTCGACACACATCGTTTGGGAGCTTTTGGATTCTAGCTTTTAAGAAAACGTTAGTAAAAAAAAACATCGTTCGGCGACAAGAGCGTTTAGCTTTTAACCTAAACAGAACGCTTCAAAATCAAAAGCTACATGGAGTAGTTTTCAACAAAACGTTCCAAAATCAAAAATCTATCCGCTACCAGCTACCCGCTACCCGCTAACCACTAACCACTACCCCCTAGTTTTGCCGAACACGCCCTATTTCTTTTCTAAGTATTAAAACATTTATATTTTTTATTTTTGTTAGACTAATGTCTTGCAACTGAAAAAAATGGTAGTATAGCCTACATATAATTAAAAAGATTTCTTATTTGTACTTATAAATATGTGGAATAAACATTAAATTTTCTATAAATTAATGGTATTACAGTACATTAAAGCAAATTTCTAAAATATCATTTACAATTTTTGAAAATGCATAATGTAATGTAATTTTTATATTTTTGCACATAGGCAATATACATTTGGATTTTATTGGGTTTACGGGTTGTAAATTATTAATCTAACCAAAATCTCAAAATATAATTGTTTTATTTATACAAATAACTGAATAAGTGTAGATAATTGTTATGGGTTTCCATTGGTTTTAAATATTTCAAGAAAACACATTAAGCTGGGACTTAGTTTTATTTTTATTTATTTATTTATTTATTATTTTATTTTTTTCGCAGAAAGTCACATCGCCACGGATAAATTGACGGGTCACTATTTGAAGTTATTATAAAAAAAAATATAAAAAAAAAAAAAAGGATTACATGCATATATTACTACTAGGTTCAAGGTAAGATGAGTAAGCTGGACAAGTTCCTTGTTAATTTGAATTTTCTTGAGGGTTGGGGTAAATGTGTGGCTCTTGTGTTGTCTAAAAAGCTTTCCGATCATAACCCAATAACCCTATTATTAAAGAAGTGGAGATTTACTTTGGCCCGTTACCGTACAATAAGTAGATGCAAAATGTTGATTTTATATCGATGTTTACAAAGGTTTGGACTGAATTCGCACCCGATCAGAAAGTTTCGAATTTCACTAACTTAAAAAAGAAGCTTCAAATGTTGAAAGACAAAATAAAAGATTCAGTGAAGGATAAAAGGAGAACCGAAAAAAGGCTAAACCTAAAGCATATCAAAAAATAATTACATAGATTGTAAAATGGAGAGAGGATGTGGCTTAGAAGCTGATAGTCTGGACCTTAGCCAATAATTTTATTCTAATTGTAATTTACTTACCAGAATTTTAAGCTCTTCTATTCAATTTCGGTAAATTATACGGATGGTCCCTGTGGTTTAGGGTAATCTGCGTATTTGGCCTCTAACAATTTTTTTTACTTACGAGAATTTTAAGCAATTTACTAAAGAAAGTTGATCCGTCGAGAATTTTAAGCTCTTCTATCCAAAAATGCAGATTACCCTAAAAAAAGTTGAAGCAATTTACTTACCAGAATTTTAAGCTCTTCTATTCGATTTTGAAGCATAGTAGGAAGAGAAAAAGTATTAATGAAATACTATCCGAGGAGGGAGAGGGTAAGATTGATCTATCGTGATATTAAAAAATAAATTTTGGAGTATTTAAAAACAGGTTCCAAAAACAACATAGAGACAAGTCGTATCAATCCAGTGAAGATTTTAAGACTCTATAATGAAGACAGGGGTACGTTAGACAAGTCGTTTGAAAATGCGGGTTAAACAAGTCGTCGGGTTCTCATATGTACACATATAAATTTTTCAAAACAAATTGGCAAATTCTTGTAAATGAAATAATCAAAGTGGTTAAGGAATTTCAAGTCTCTAAAAACATCAAACTCCCCAAGAGAATGTAACGCGTCGTTTATTTCATTAATCCTTAAGGTGACTGATCCAACTAGAGTTGATGAATTTCAGCCTATAAGCCTAACTGGAGTGGGGTACAAAATAATTTCAAAATCTTTAGCAGATCGGCTATAGTGGGTGGCGGGTAAGGTATTAAGTGAACTACTAAAATGCATCCATGAAGGGTAGGAAAAATCTTGATGGCTCGTTAATATTAATGAACTAATTGCTTTAACTAAAAAGAAAAAGAAGATGATGATGATGACGACGTTTAAAGTGGACATTGAAAAGGCTTACAAATCATTGGATTCGGAAATACTTAAAACATTTTATGAACTTGATGGGGTTTGGGAGAACATGGAGAATGTGGATTAAAGTGTGCCTTGAATCATCTACTACTTCGGTTCTCATCAATGGATTGCCTACGAAAGCTTTTGTGCCTAAAGGTGACCTCAGACAACTTGATACGCTCTCATCCTAACACACGTATGTGGAATGGTAGAGGCAGAAGAAGTTTTACTTCGTTACAAAAAGGCATGTTTATAATACGCCAACTATCATATAAGATATTTACTGACACGTATGATGAGTATTTAAATATGAATGAACAAATCACTTGAATTTCGAGACAAAATTGCAAAAATGGTCCCTGTGATATGCATATTTTTGGGGTTTCAGTCTAAACTTCGACTTTTTTGGATTCATGGTTCTTTTGGCCGAGTTTGTACTCAAAATTAGTCCCTCGGCTTAACTTATGTTAAGTTGTTTCTGTTAACTCCCTCATGTGCCTCCCACACGAGGGTATATTTGTCTTTTCACTTCTAAGGAACCATTTTTGCACCTGAAAAAATATATCCTAATTTAAAAAAAAAATATCTATTTATTTATTTTAATAATTAAAAAATAAAAGAGGTCTCTCTCTCTCTCTCTCTCTCTCTCTCTCTCTCTCGTTTAAGTCTGTTTTCATCATCTTCAATGTCTTCATCTTTTAAGCATATCACATAAACCACCGCTATACACCACCTTTCAACAACCATCTCCAACCCTAGTTTTCAGATTTGTTATAAATGTGGTTTTTAGATCGAGTAAGGAAAGAAACAAGCGAGGACGACGATTGGAGTCTTTGGCAGTTGCTGGCGATAGTGTGGAGGGGTGGCATCAATCTCCTACGAGCCCTCCTTCACTGTTCCTTTTACCGATCTGGCATCAAAACACACATGGGAGGGTGTAACATCCATAAAATTCATACCAAATTTAAACTTTTTCTATCATAATTAAAAGACACAGAGTATTGTTTACAAAATGTTTTCAAATCATTTTCCATCAGAGTCTCCCAAAAATCATAACATAAGGATGAGGAGCGATATGGTCACGTCTTCGCCTTTCCACGGTCTCCTGAAGTACCTGAAACAATAAACTGAACAGAACAGCCATGCATATCAAGTCTACAGTATGACTGGTCCGCCCGCACCGAGCCTTCAGTCTGTCTGGTCCACTATCCAAGCCTCGGCACGTCTGGTCCGCCCTCTTGGGGTCTTCATCCTATCTGGACAGCTCGTCGGGCCTTCGGTCTAACCGGTCCCCCTGGGTATGTTGGCCTACAGCACGAAGCAAGACCTGCCTCAACCCAACCCTAGTCGAACAACCATGTACACATAAACATATAATCATATAGCAATTTACAACTAATCAACCGATCCAACAAATCACATAACATAGCAACATCCTAACCAGGATACCGACCTAACCGGTCACTAGCATAGCATCATCCTATATACCAGGATACCGATCTTAACCAGGTCTCTAATATATATCATCCTAACTACCTGGATTCATACATAGCCAAGCAATAACATAACAAAAAACTACCCGGATTCCCATCCGATAAAAGGGTCAGCCTTGGTGCCTTAGACCCTTTCGATATAGTGAGGATAACTCACCTACAACTGTCGACTTGAAGAAATAAGGCCACGCTGCTCCGACCACCAGCACGAACTCCACCACTGATCATTACCAAATAACCAAAACCAATTAACACCAATAATTACCAAAATACCCTTGGAAGTCAACTGGTCAACCCTTGGTCAAGGTCAAAGTCCATAGTCAAAGTCAACCTTCCTGGTTGACCCTACTTGCCGAGTCAACCCGTTGACTCATCGAGTTCATATGCTCAGAAACTCCAATGCCACGACTCAACTCGTCGAGTCGCCCCAAGACTCGTCGAGTCCAACAAGCTCCGAGTCCCTTCCTGCTCAACTCACCGAGTCATCCCTCAACTCACCGATTCACAGCTCAACCAAAAAAGGTTAGGACTTCTCGACCAGACTCGCCGAGTCCGAGAACAGACTCGCCGAGTCCAAGGCAATCTTCAACAGACTCGCCAAGTTGTTCTTCCAACTCGTCGAGTCCATGCACATATTCATACAACTCACTGAGTCCACCCATGTGACTCGCCGAGTCGCTTCAGTTTTTAATCCATACAGTGGCTTTCTCCGCCATGCAACACCTCCATATATCAGATCCAAGCTTCTAGGGCATGATTATCACGTAAAGTTGCAAACTTTACGTGTATGCAAGGCTCTAGGGGCTCTAAATGACCAAACTAAGCTTCCAATGGAGCTTTACACCTTAGGAGAGTCTCATCCTTGCATGAACTGGAAACTTTATGGGCTTAGGACTCAAAAGAGGTTCAGATCTGAAGTTTCAGCTTCAGATCTAGCTTCCATAATAAAATTCCTTAACCAATGAAAGCCCTAGCCTCCACATATGAATGATTCTAGAAGAAAAGGTTAAGATAACAGCTTATTGCCTCCCAAAACGTGCCCAAACTGGAGTGGGTTCTTGATTCACACGAAATCTTTGGTGCTAGCCTCTTGATCTACAAGTCCTCTTCACAAAGTTCCCTCCTCAAAGCTCCAAACACTTCTCTAAGCTCCCACTCTCGAATATTAGGGCTTCTGGAACTCTCTGGGGGATTAGGGGTCTGGGTGAAGGACATAAAGTCCTTTAAATAGGGGGCAACCCCGAAGATTAGGGTTTTTTTCATTCCAGCACCAACTCGCCGAGTCTAGCCGCCGAATCGCCGAGTTGGTCACTTTAACATACGACCAGAACCGCGACTCGACTCACCGAGTCTACCCATCGACTCGCCGAGTCGATCTTCCTTATTTACACTAAGAACCCTAAATTTGCACTTCTGAACTCGGGGTGTTACAATTCTCCCCCACTTAGATTCGGCTTTGTCCTCGAAGCCTGCTGCAGCACACCATTCTAGATAACACTCCCACAATGTACCTCCTGGTATCAATCGATCCAGGTTCCTCCGAACACTGCTTATTAAACCTCTATAAAGTCCAACTCTTCCCTCCTCGAGTTACGACAACTGATTCAAGCCAGCCACCGACTTCTTTCTCTAATAACAACCCCTTATTAACCAATGATCCCCCGATGATACCTTCATCATTCCATATCGCAACAATCACTTGACTCTTACAAAGCTAGATATCACCCTGAACCACCGGGTCCTGACCCGGTACCAAGCTACTACCCCTTTCCTCGGCTGGCATATCCTTTATCGAATTCACTTCTAAGACTTATCCCGCTTTCCTTCCCGAATCCAACTCGTTTCTTTCTGAGCTGACAGGATGGCACATCCTTCATATCTTGAGCAACTCCTATGAGCTCTCCCCTGCAATCACACATGCACGATGAACCTGCTCTAACATCCTTGGGCTGGAAAACCCGACACACTGACGATACCTTCAGACATCCCCAAGATGATTTACCACTACATACATAACCTCCTGATCACAACCATACTGAAAATCCAAGGCTTCATCCTTGCATCCCTTCCAAACTCCTCGGTTCTACTCAACAGAGTGTAACCCACTCACACCTCCCTATCACGACCTCTAGGTCCTTGACCTCCGACTGTAATATCCTCGTACAGTCCTCAGCACCGGTCCATACTACTCCCGAGTCTGTTAACCTGCTGTCTCACCTTCCTTCGTCCAAACCTCCAATCTGGAACCACTATTCTCCTCCTCTCCCAAGGAGACTGAAAACATGCCTGCGCATTATCCAACATTGCTACAACCTCGATGGGCATCCTACCCATAAGTGCTCCCATATATTTGGTACAACCCCAGTGCTTACTATCAATAACTGAAGTACTTTCGATCATCCATTCCCACTACTGTTTTCCTTTCAGAGGACCCACACTCCTTCTGGAGCTATATACCTTCCCCTTCCAGGGAATCTACTCAACAATCCTTGCCAGACTTGCATGTGCGACTGTGCTAAACTCCACTCTACACTATCCATGTAGAGCAACTGCTATTCTCGAACTCCCATATACTCAGAATCCGATCATATACTAACTAGACCCACACACGGCCTCCAGCCGACTCCATCATCATGATCAATACTTGGGGCCAGACCATATCGATTACCATCTCATGGCGACCTATTCCCTTATACTCCTCATACCGATCCAGTAACACATACAGAGTCTTCAGCATGACTGGACTGCCCTTCTAGGCCTTCAGCCTATCTGGACCACTCTCGGAACCTTCAGCATGTCTGGACCGCCCTCCTGGGCCTTCAGCCTGTCTAGACCGTTCCCCAAACCTTCGGCCTGACTGGTATGCCTTCCGGCCTTCAGTAGATCCGGACCGCTCAAAACTTTCGTACGCCACCCTAAACCATTCTTCTCGGGAATGTCTCCCATGCAGTCTGTTCTAGCCCTCTAGGGGTTCCGAACTCCGAATCCGTCCCTTGAAGTTTTCCCCGGCCTAAACCCAGGCCTCACATCGATCAACTACCTCATCTGAACCCATGGTCTACTCCCTGCCCTATGCGTCTATCACATACGCTAAATAACCCACATACCCGTGTTGCAATGGTGCTGAGTTGAGCACACCCTCGAGCGAATACTCGAACTTAACTCAATCATAACCAGACTTCCAACCTGAATCCCCAAATTCTGTTGTCAATTACCGAGAAGACGTGATACACATAATGGGGAGCCTTATCGAACCCCCGACTCACACAACCCTGAACCAAGCAGCCACTAGGGCCTCCATTCTCCCTATCATGGTACGAAACTTATCCTCGTTTCAAAACCCTTCCCACATCTGCATCGCGAGGTAACAATCCCCCACTTAGATTCGACTAAGCCTTCATAATACATGGAAACTTGAGGATTCTCAATCCTTCTCACTTCCCGACGACCGATCTGAGGCCGACCAACTTTTTCCCACTAATGTTCCATTACTAGCCCATCCCGACTGATCACACACCTCCAAGAACCAGATGAGAACTTGCTGAACTCCAGAGAACCCGCCACCCACTAATGCTTGAGCGACCCCACACTCATGCCCTGAAGGCCAAGAGATAAATGCTCCAACTAATACCTTGCCAACGAACCCCTTTTCCGCTGGCGCTTCCGTCCGTCGATCACGAACGGTTGCTAATACCACTGAGTCCCGACAATGCTGAATGACCATTCTGAGAAACCCAACCCGCGGACTTCCCCCATATTACCCCTTTTTCCAAAGGTGTTCCAATAAACATCCCGCTCCCAGGCACTATAATCAGTCTCTTCAGGGTTCGCACCCTGACCTAATTATCAGCTCAAACGTCCATAGCTGAACTGCAGCAGTTGAAACCTCTGCCCTAAACTGGGATACAACTACTCCCAAGACATAATCTACACTCCCAATGTGCAATAGATTGTACAATCAATCCTTACCGTCCGATGCAAGAGATCCAAGGCAAACCGGACTCCACATTTACTTATGCGAAATCGACCCACCTGCGCTTACCGGCGCTCGAATAATGTTGCAAACCTGTGCAACCAACTGACCCCAATGCTGGAGAACAACCTACCCCCGGGTCACAAGTCTGCTCACTCCTTCGAGCTCGAGAAACTGAGAGGGAACAATCACTTCCCTACCAAACGTCAATCCAATTCATCAATTAGCCATTTCACTTCCAGCTGCAAAACCCCAGCTGAACATAGTCATCACTCCTTTCCGGTGTCCTTGAGCCCTTGGAGGTTCCTCTCCACCCTGACCTCCTCCAATAGTCCTCAAAGTGGACGGTGGTGGATCCAGCACCGGTCTTGCAACGAGCTGTGGACAGTTGACCCTCAAGTGTCCAATCTGATGACAGTGATAACAGATCCTCAAATCCTGAATCGGGGCTGACTGACGGCAATCCCTTGCATAATGCCCCTCTTTCCCACACTTGTGGCACGCACCACCGGACCTACAAACTCCGGTATGACCCTTCCCGCACTTCTCACAAGTTCGGCTGCTCTGACTTCCCAACCTGGAATCAATGGTCTTGGACCGTTTCGGTGCCGGCTGCGACTGCACTGAGGCCTGCCTCTACTCTCACAACTGTAACTCAACCTCTAACTCACGCTGACGAGCGGCCTCCTGCAACTCCAGCAAGGTCTCGCACCTCTACGTGGACACAAACTGCCTGATATACCTCTTGAGCATACTCAGATATCGGGACATCTAAAACTGCTCCGAAGTAAAACTCAGGGAAAAACATCTCCCTCTCAGTGAACATCCTGGTGATCTCCGTCACCGACTCTGAATCCTGGTTTAGTTCCAAGAACTCTTGAGTTAACCTTTCTCTCTCAACCCTCGGAACATATCGAGTGCTGAACATTTCCCGAAACTGATCCCAAGCAACTGCGACACGCTACACATCCGAATAAGATCCCGTAGTCAACCTCCACCAATCCCTCGCCCCGAGCCTCAAAAGGTTCAGAGCACACCTCACCCTCTGATCAGTGGGGCATGAACACGTGAAGAAACAACCATCCACGTCTGACAACCACCTCATAGCAACGATCGGATCCTGAACTCCATCGAAAATAGGGGGGCTTCATATAATCGAAGTCCCAATATTGGAAACCTCGACCGGTTCCTCCCCCTTTCCGCTGTTAAAACCGCTTTAGCTGTCGCGGCAGCCGCCTTCGAAAGAGCTGCATAACGCTCATCAAGGTACTCAACCATCGCGGTCTTGATCGACCCAACATCTTCGGCAACTCAGCCTGGAACATAGCAACAATCTCATCATGCAGGATCTCACGAATCCTGGCATCCAAGTCGTTCGTACTCATCTGACTAATGGCCCCAGGTGGTACCGATCCACCCTGATCACCTTCTCTTGATCTCGATCTCGAACCGGATCCTGCCCCGAGACGTCTCGTAATCGCCATATAGAAAATACACCACAGGACATTAGACATTCCTCATGATAACCCCAAGAACTAACTCCCAACAAAACCCTAGGGGTTGTGAATTCTTTGATACGCATGTGGGTCCTGTGCTTTCAGTAGTATGGGCCCATACTACCTTCCACACCTACCCATATTTGTCTCAAGTATCACCATAACGCCCTAACAATATCACCAATATAGGAAATGCGTTCAACCCTCATTCTAGGGGAATACCAAATACCTCACATCTAGACTCACCATTTATCACGACTCTCACATCCGTGAAACTGTCATCATCCCTTGCAGCGCTAATGCATGCTAGCTACACATAACGGTGGACCCAAAAGACTTTCGAATATCCAATCCTACCCGAAGGCCGAATCAACATTCTCAGGCTATAAGGTCTTTATTATGCACAGCCGTGATGCATACACTAAACATCTACAGTTATGATGTCAATTCCACATACAAGAACCCTAGGTTAACAGGCATCATGCAATCAGGAAAATCTATCATCTGATTCCTGAGGATCCCTAGCCTAACACTAGCATGCTGTTCTAACATATCATAATATCAAATAACTGCATGGTATTTTGGGGTTTACTTACAGACTCCGGCTGATCGTACCCTCTGCATCCTCCATCCTTTATTTTTAAAACCATTTTAAAACTTATTTCCGAAAATCTCCTTGATTTGAGACTGGATTCACACGAGTGTTCCTCTAATTCACTCAAACCAAGGCTCTGATACCAACTTGTAACATCCATAAAATTCATACCAAATTTAAACTTTTTCAGTCATAATTAAAAGCCACATAGCATTGTTTACAAAATGTTTTCAAATCATTTTCCATCAGAGTCTCCCAAAAATCAAAACATAAGGATGAGGAGCGATACGGTCACGCCTTCGCCTTTCCACGGTTTCCTGAAGTACCTGAAACAATACACTGAAACTGTAAGCCCGAAAGCTTAGTGAGTTACCCCCAAAATACCAACCACAACACCATACACATATCATATCATAAAATGAACACAACAGCCATGCATATCAAGTCTACAATGTGACTGGTCCGCCCGCATCGGGCCTTTAGTCTGTCTGGTCCACTATCCAAGCCTCGGCACCTCTGGTTCGCCCTCTTGGGGTCTTCAGCCTATCCGGACAGCTCGTCGGGCCTTCGGTCTAACCGGTCCCCCTGGGTATGTTGGCCTACAGCACGAACAAGACCTGCCTCAACCCAACCTTAGTCCAACAACCATGTACACATAAACATATAATCATATAGCAATTTACAACTAATCAACCGATCGAACAGATCACATAACATAGCAACATCCTAACCAGGATACCGACCTAACCGGTCACTAGCATAGCATCATCCTATATACCAAGATACCGACCTTAACCAGGTCTCTAATATATATCATCCTAACTACCCGGATTCATACATAGCCAAGCAATAACATAACAAAAAACTACCCGGATTCCCATCCGATAAAATGGTCAGCCTTGGTGCCTTAGACCCTTTCGATATAGTGAGGATAACTCACCTACAACTGTCGACTTGAAGAAATAAGGCCACACTGCTCCGACCACCAACACGAACTCCACCACTGGTCATTACCAAATAACCAAAACCAATTAACACCAATAATTACCAAAATACCCTTGGAAGTCAACTGGTCAACCCTTGGTCAAGGTCAAAGTCCATAGTCAAAGTCAACCTTCCTGGTTGACCCTACTTTCCGAGTCAACCCGTTGACTCATCGAGTTCATATGCTCAGAAACTCCCATGCCACGACTCAACTCGTCGAGTCGCGCCAAGACTCGTCGAGTCCAACAAGCTCCGAGTCCCTTCCTGCTCAACTCACCGAGTCGTCCCTCAACTCACTGATTCATAGCTCAACCAAAAAAGGTTAGGACTTCTCGACCAGACTCGCCGAGTTCGAGAACAGACTCGTCGAGTCCAAGGCAATCTTCAACAGACTCGCTGAGTTGTTCTTCTAACTCGTCGAGTCCGTGCACATATTCATACAACTCGCCGAGTCCACCCATGTGACTCGTCGAGTCGCTTCAGTTTTTAATCCATACAGTGGCTTTCTACGCCATGCAACAACTCCATATTGTAGATCCAAGCTTCTAGGGCATGATTATCACGTAAAGTTGCAAACTTTACGTGTATGCAAGGCTCTAGGGGCTCTAAATGACCAAACTAAGCTTCCAATGGAGCTTTACACCTTAGGAGAGTCTCATCCTTGCAAGAACTAGAAACTTTATGGGCTTAGGATTCAAAAGAGGTTCAGATCTGAAGTTTCAGCTTCAGATCTAACTTCCATAATAAAATTCCTTAACCAAGGAGATCCCTAGCCTCCACATATGAATGATTCTAGAAGAAAGGGTTAAGATAACAGCTTATTACCTCCCAAAATGGAGTGGGTTCTTGATTTACACGAAATCTTTGGTGCTAACCTCTTGATCTACAAGTCCTCTTCACAAAGTTCACTCCTCAAAGCTCCAAACACTTCTCCAAGCTCACACTCTCGGATATTAGGGCTTCTGGAACTCTCTGGGGGATTAGGGGTCTGGGTGAAGGACATAAAGTCCTTTAAATAGGGGGCAACCCCAAAGATTAGGATTTTTCTCAATCCAACACCAACTCGCCGAGTCCAGCCGCCGACTCGCCGGGTTGGTCACTTTAACATACGACTAGAACCTCGACTCGACTCGCCGAGTCTACCCATCGACTCGTCGAGTCAATCTTCCTTATTTACACTAAGAACCCTGAACTTGCACTTCTGAACTCGGGGTGTTACAGAGGGAGGCAGTTGCAGTCGTCGATCAAAGGGAGTGTCACAGGTGCTCAATCGGAACGATGAAGGAGAACAAGATCGGAAGCAGTAAGGGCTACTTAAGCATTGATCTTCGAAGGAGAAGGTAGGAAGGAAGATCTGAGGGAAACGGGTAAGTTGCGACAAGAACTTCGGTGAGGAAAGGTGCGAAGGGGGAAAGATGCGATGAACAAATGAAGGAGGTGGCGAGGCTGCTCCCCGGCGAGCCTCATCGTGGTTTCTTTCTCATCATCGATAACAACGATTCGGAAGGGAATTAGAGCAACCGCAACAACAACGATTGAGGTGGGGTGTTTGGGGTTGTGCATTTTCGACTATAGGAGGGTTGCAGAGGAATTTAACATTGATTTCATTCGTTAAGAGGGTTGTAGCTCCTCTTGATCTTGCCGGAAACAGCCATCCAAGGGTGTGTTTGTTTGTTTGATGCTCGACAGGGGATTTTGGGTGATGCTTCTTCAACAACAGTGTTTGGGAAGAAGAAAAGGAAAGAGAGAGAGAGAGAGAGAGAGAGAGAGAGAGAGAAGATACCTCTTTTATTTTTTAATTATTAAAATAAATAAATAGGTATTAATTTTTTTTTTTAAAAAAAGGGGGATATATTTTTTCAGGTGCAAAAATGGTCCCTTATAAATGAAAAGACAAATATACCCACATGTGGGAGGCATATGAGGGAGTTAACAGCAACAACTTAACGAAAGTTAAGTCGGGGGACCAATTCAATGTATAAACTAGGCCAAAAGGACAATGAATCCAAAAAAGTCGAGATTTGGACTGAAATCCTAAAAAAAATGCATACCACAGGGACCATTTTTGCGATTTTGTCGAATTTCAAGAAACATTTTGTGAAAATATTATCTAAAGGTATGTACCAAATTGTTTTTATTAGTTTTGTTTATTTTAATATTTTCATTAAAAACATGAGATAAGAGATATGAGAAAGATGTGAATTTCCTTGTTCAAATTTTTTAGAGATGAAGTAGGAAGATTGTAAAAGATCTAATGTAACACTTATGTAGACGAGAGATCTGGTGTAAGATAGAGATGAAAAACTAATACATCGCATCCTTATGGTGTATAGTATCCTTAGAATATCTCCAACCACAATATATTTTTAGAGTGTAAAGTTGAGTTTATAGTGGCTCATTTTCAATCAAACTCTAAAGTATATTTTACACTTTAAAATTTAAGTGTGTTAGAGATTGTATAATTTACATTTCAAATTAAGGTTGTTAAAATCCAAATCTTGATCGTAAGATCTTACGATCCTACAATCCAACCTTAATAAATTGATCATGATATTACTTGATCCATTTTTAGTATGATTGTGGTAGGATCGTAGGATGTGAAAGTAGGATTGATCTTAAGTTCTTTTTATTTTTATCTTTTTATTATTTATTTTAAATATTCTAATATTTTTAATTGAGTCAACTACATAGAATAACCTTTTGAATTTGTTTATCATTAAATGATGTATTGTGTATGTATTTTTAAGTTTTAAATCATTTGTTGTTGATTGCGGGTTATTGTTTAGTGGAGATGTATTTTTTATGTTTTAAAATGTATTTAATAAGATCTTACGATCACGATCTTGTAAAGTGGAAAACAATAATAATATAAGATTACAATCTTGAAAACCTTGCTCTAAATTGAATCTATTCATTTTCTATTTACAGAATGTAAAATAGACTTGGGTTAAAGACTTAACTTTATTTTATAATATATAAATAAAATATAGTTGAAAAATAAAATTAAGTTGAAGATGCTACTAAGGTAAGTATCTCATTTTTTACATCTCTTTCATCTTTAACAATTATTTTGTTTCATGTCAATGTCGACATAAGTTTTCTCTTATTGTTTTATCCCTAAACCATTTCATATATAGAAATGTTTATCTTTCACCCCTTTCATTCCATATATTTTTTAAAATAAAACATTTAAATTAAATTAAATTAATAATAAATCATAAAAAAACAAGATTTCATTAATTTAAAAATTACAATAGTAAAAACATACATTTCATCAATGAACATAACATGAATAAAATAATAAGATTTATCTTTTGTTCCAAACCATAACATCGTACATTTCTTCCGAAATATAGAAACTCCAAATGAGCTTTTCTAATTTTTAAATTGGTTAAAGTGCAATCATATTCGGTGAAAATATAAAGCGAACTTGTGCCCCCTTAATCTAATTTTAAGTTTGAACATTTTTTAGATAAATAATAATGCAAAATTCAGGGTAGCTTTACAAAATTTAATCTTGTAAGGTACCAAAGAACTCCCTCCCCTTCTCCTTCTCCTGCCATTCTATCCATTGGACCACAACCTCCGCTTTTTATTGGCATAAAAAGGGTGAAGCCCGCTTTATTTTTATTTGTTAAGTTCTTAATGTTTTAACTGTAAAAACTAAAAGCTATATAACTTTATGTTTTGATCATGAAACACATTACAATCACAAGTATCGTTTTAGGCATTTTGGCAAAATTCGAAGATTTTAAATCTTTTAGTCATCCACATATATTGTCAAGGGGAAATGACATATTAGTCTAACAAATTATTTCAACTTTACCCATTCGGTCCCAAAACATTTTTTTGATGTTTTATGGTAGTATAATGTAGATGTGCATCAGTTTTTTGATCCTTGCTACCTGATATAGCAGGTTAAACCAAATAGTCAAGCTTAAAAGTCAAAATTAAGATTTTCTGTAACACAGTCCACTTTGAACCTTGCTACCTGATATAGCAGGCTAAACCAAATAGTCAAGCTTAAAAGTCAAAATTAAGATTTTCTGTAACACAGTCCACTTTGAAGATTCTGACTTCACAAACCTGGTCTCAGGGAAGAAACCAAATGGCATCCTCCTCTACCTCGATGACGATTAGACCATTCAATACACCTTTCTGAGTGCCAGGCATTCCTTGAAAAACAAATTCGACAAAATTAAAGAACAAAACCTTTGCAAAAAAACCTGTATCCTAAAGATGAAAAAGAAAGATATACGAAGCATTTTGCAATCTTCTATTCAACATATTTATAGAGCTTCGTAAGATATTGAGTCGAGATGTAAGGAACTGAAGCCGTAAATTAACTCATAGACGCTATCACGGTGGAGGTTCGTTCGGTTATCACATCCGGTTACCCTCGACACAATAACAATGGATTCGGATATGAAAAAGAAGGTAAAATCTGATTTCGAGGCTTTTTTCAAATCCAAACAGTATTATCACTGATTAGGACCTGTTTAAAAGCATGTTTAGAAGTGGGGTTATCTCTTCTACGAGCCATTGGTACTGGAAAGTCTAGTTTCATCACCAATATGGCCAAATTCTTGCCTTATGATGTTTACGATTTCAACCTCTCAAAAATAGTAGACGAGTCCGTTTTGAAAATTCTTTTATTACAAACTACAAGCAAGTCAATCATCGTGGTTGAAGGTTTGGACCTGGTTATGACTTGTTTATGACTTTGACTAGGGATGAAAGTGGGTCCAAAATCGGACCAGATGGACACGGACCCGGAAAACCCGGAATCGGTTAACAGGATTTTGTAGAACCGGAAACCGGACCGGTATAGAGGAACCCGTTCCGGTGCGGTTCTGGGTACGATACCGGGTAAAGTGGGTCTAGAACCGGAAAACCTGGAAACATCAAAGTGGGTAGGTTGGAACCTAATAAAGTGGGTTTAGAACCGGAAAACCCGGATAAATCGGAATTTTTTGGTAATTACTTACTACTTAGTGGGTTGAATTTTGAAAATTTTCATATTGATATCCCGACATTGGGGAACAGTAACTCATTCAATTTGAAACCAAAATTAACAAAATTATAGTCTAAAATCATGTACAAACTCTAAAGTACACTCTGGAAAAAACTGCATGTCAATCCGACTTTAAACGGATGAGATATGCATGTGTTAACATTTTCACAGAATACAAATCATGAAAACAAATAGCTGAAAAGTTGAAAATTTTTAGTTTTGATATCCCGACTTCGGAGGATTGTAAATCATTGAATATTAAACCAAAAACGACAAAATTATAGTCTAAACTCATGTAAAAACTGTAAACTACAAGTTGGAAAAAACCACATGTCAATCCGACTTCAAAAGAATTAGATATGCATGTTTTAAAACTTTCACAAAATATAAAAAAACTAAAAAACTAAAAACTTCCAGCTTTGATATCTTGACTTTGGGGAAGTGTAAGTCAATGAATATAAAACTTAAAATGGCAAATTTATAGTTTAAAATCGTCTACAAACTCTAAACTATATGTTGGAAAAAACCGCATGTCAATGGAGTTGAAACGAATGAGATATGCATCTTTTAAACGTTTCACAAAAACCGGTTCTGGCCCTAAAAGTGCTTCCGGTTCCAAACACCGGTTCCGGTTTTTAGACCCAGTTTACCCGGACCCAATGGACCCAAACCCGGATTACCTGAAACCCGGATAAAGCTAATTTTTAAACCCAGAAGCGGAACCGGTACTATATATATTATGGTTCTAACGTTTCTGGTTCCGGTCCGAGTCCGGTTCCGGTCCGGTTTTTCGGTTCTAAATCTCATCCCTAACTTTGACGGAGGGTAGATCAATCCTAAAATCGTCAAGATGATTCTTATAAATTTACAAAAATCAAGATAGTGGGCCAGCCATAGTATTCGAGCTTCAACAGAAGAAGAAGTTGTGTGTGGGTTTTTTGCTCTACTATGGAGAGAGAGAGAGTGTGTGTGTGTGTGTGAGAGAGAGAGAGGTTTTTTAACTGAAAATGCAAAAACAAGGAAACAAGAAGAATTTTTTTTAATAGTTTGCTGATATGATTTATAAAACCTGCTTTATCATCTAGCAAGGACCAAAAAAGGAGGTGAACATCTACTTTATGTGCCCAAAAAAGTTTTGGGACTAAGTGAACAAATTTGAAATACTTTGGTGGGCTAATGTGTCATTTCCCTTATTATCAATGCATTTTTTTAATACAACATTGCCACTAAAATTGTATTTTACACATTTTAAGCCTTTGTATTCACTTAATTATTCTAAATTGCATCAACATTTACCACTTAATTACTCTAAAACCGCATAAACCGAAACAAAAACAAATCGTCAGTATGGTTATTAGTTTTGTATAAACCGACCTTTTTTTGTTGTAGTGCGGTTTTTAGTTTTTCTAAAACAGCAAAAAAACCGAACCATATATATATATATATATATATATATATATATATATATATATATATATATATATATATATATATATATATATATATATATATATATATATATATATATATATATATATATAGAGTTAGGTTCAAATGTTTTCACTATCTATTGTGTGCCCGTATGATTGATTCTGGATCAATCATTTTAGTTATTTTAAGAAAGTAATTAATGCATATTAAATGCTGAAGATGTAATTAATACCTATTATATCTTCAACATGTAATATGCATTAATTACTTTCTTAAAATAACTAAAATGATTGGTCCAGAATTAGTCATACGGGCACACAATAGATAGTGAAAACAAAATAACCTAACCCTATATATATATATATATATATATATATATATATATATATATATATATATATATATATATAGGCTTAGATTATATATTCTAACTAATTGTTGTGTGAATGTATGAATAACTGTGGGCCAATCATTTTACTTATTTTAAAAAAATAATTAATACATATTATTGAACTAAATATAATTAAAAAATACCATCTAGTTTAACTAGAAGAGTAGTTTAGTCAATTAATATAGATTTAATAAAAGAAATTTGTATATTTTAAGGGATCGTATATTCTATTAATTTTAGAAATCCGATTTCACAAATTATAAGGTATTTAATTCGGACATTCTGACAAAATATGTTTGACTATGTTCAAAAATAAAAATATTCTAGAACCATAAAATAATAAAAATATTCTTAAGCGTATTTCTTAATCATGACTTTAAAAATTTGTTGTAGAACAACAAAATTCTCGAACCATCAATTAAAGAATTAAAACAAATATTACATTAATTGTTATAGATAATATGTAACACTTGCCAATTTTGAATTTTAACGATTCTTCATATTCCATGAAACTTCTTTTGTAAACATCATGAAATGATTCAAATCATCTATTTTTAGTTGATAAATAAAAAGATTTTTTTTTCTGATCTCATCAGAAATCACGGCATGATATAAGAGACTTGCGGCACAATTTTCGACTGAAATTTTTCGTAATTGTTTTGCTTTAGAAAAATTATTTCTTGTAAAATCAATGTTTTTCAATTTCCTTTTATAAGAATTTAGTTTTCTGATTGAAAAGACTTTTCTACCACAAATAAAATATTTCAAGTCATAAACCCTTGCTTTTTTTCCTTAAAATTAGTTTTAGAGAAATAGGGTTTGCATTAGTCAATATATTATGAACATAAGAAATGAATAATAATGAATTAAGAACAAAAAATATAGAATTGTATATCTTTAATTTGGAGAAGTAAGAGATTTTTATTTGGACATATAGTTGTTGATCTTTTTGAGAGTGAATGAGAGGATGGTAAAAATTAGAAGAATGAAACCAGAACTTACTAGCAAATTTCGCTGTGCAAAAATATGCCAATTAGGGTTTAATGTTGGCTTAGTTTTTCTCTACGGGACTTATTTCCTCTCGTCACAATTTACCTTTTGGATTGTTATTTTTAAGCTTTCTTCTTCAGACATGCTTTTTACGACTTCTAAAACCTTTTTAGTTCTTTTATTCCACGAGATTATACTCTGACGTCTTTTTCAGCTCAAATTCCATCATTTGGTCATTTGTAGTTGCAAACCATAAATGTATAGCAATTAACCATCTTTTGTCCAATTTGAATTATGAAAATACCGATCAAATTATATAATATATCTGATAAAATATGTATTATTTAGAGGGTGTTTGGCTTAGCTTTTGAGAAGCCAAAAGATCTTTTAGAAAAAGATAGAAGGCAAAAGATGTTTGACAAAACACTTTTAAAACCTACTTTTGGATTTTTGATAGAAAGAAAATCAATTTTTTGGAAAAGTCAAGAAAACCTGACTTTTTGCAACTTTTCCAAAAAGAACTTTTGGCCTTTAAAAGGCTAAGCCAAACATTAGTACACATCAATTATTAAAGACACAAACATTAATCTGTATGTTTGGATAGATTACCATTATGTGTATCAATTAATTTTCATGAACATAGAGATTTATTACTAGAATAATTGTTATATAATATGAACTTCAAGTCTGATTATTGTGGGATGATTAGTTTACATGACCATTGTGATTATAGTCCTTATATCATTAGGATTAGAAACGACCAAGAAATGTAATCAACTCAGGCTGTAATGAATAATGGATTAAGAGATTCATATTGTAATTAATAACTAGCCTCCAAAGTGTTTTTTATGTTTGGTGGTAGACTTTTCTATAGGACTTCTACTTTGGCTTCTTGCCATACTCCATCAACTTCTAACCTCCCAAGATGATTCAAAGTCTTCAACGGTTGTTACTAGGGATGAGCAACGGGCAAGATCCGGACCGGACCGGCCCGAAGACCGAAAATCATAAATTACCTTATCCGAAAACCAGACCATTTTTGTGTGTATCGGGTCCGGGTTCGGTCTGGTCCGGTTCCGGGTATTAAATCGGGTTTCAGACCGAATTGGACCGTTTTTTTTTTTGTAACGGTGGAATGCCATGGAGAGCTGGAGGGCCGAACCCAAAAAATAATTGTCACTGCCATGAACTATGGAAGAGCCACACAAAGGTTTTTTTTAGTTGTCACTCATATGGACGAGACACACAATTTCTAAAACACTAATAGTAAATAAATGTTCATGTTTTTTAGAAAAAAAAAGCCTAATAAATAATATTAGGATAGATACATTACGGAATATTCAATTTGGTGAGACATGTGGTACTTAAATTTAATACGCAATCACATTAGATACATTCTTTTTTGTAGCAATAATTTATAATTCAATAAAAGCTTTATAGCATTAACTAATAAGTGAATATTATTATTTATATATTCTAAAATATGTATAAAAGGAATTATGGTGAAAATGTTTTCCGGTCCGGTCCGGGTTAAATCTCGTATTCCGGTTACGGTCCGGTCCAAACCCGAAGCCGGAATAGTAGTAAAAACAAAACTCGAAAACCGGTCCACTAATCTGAATATCCAGTCCGGTTCGGGTCCAGTCCGATCCGGGTCCGGTCCAGTCCTACAGGTCACATGCTCATCCCAAGTTGTTACTTCTTAATCCTTCTGCAATTGTTTTTAGTCTTCCATGTAATACTTTTTCCTCAGGTAAAGTATATGTTTTTGGGAATTAAAGGGTCTAAGCAAGGCGTAGATGGCTAACTACACGGGGTGTAGTTCAATAAATAGGTATGGGGGTCTTATACCCCATACCATTTGACACCCAACTCGAAACCCTAATGCTATTGAGCAAATTTTGAGCCTTTTTGGTATGTTTTGGTGCATTTTGAAGAAGGGGAAGTCCAATCTCGTGGATTAGCGAAGCTCAAGCTTGTAGATCCATAGCCTACATTGCATTACTCAGCTCTACAAGGTATTAAGCTTGAACCTTGTTTTTCCATGTGTTAGATCTCATTAGCTTCTTGTTTTCATTGTATTTTGTCACATAATCTTGAGTCATATGAGTATGAGCTACTCCAGACCTTGTGGTTGTCATTTCTTGTTGTTTCCGAGGATGATGAGTCATAAAAATGGGATCATGGTTATCTTCATTCAACCATGGAAGAGTATTGGGTCATAAGTGAATTTATGGAACTAGGGTTTGATTTTGAGCTCTATATAGCCTTGGAAAGGCATAAAGTTGGAAACTTTATGATTTAGAATGTTCATTAGGGTCATATTGAAGATTTTAGTGAAAGGTTTTAATGTATTAAGTGCTTAACACGAAGAATGGAAAAGGCAACATAGGCGGGGCGTAATCTAGGCTTTACCTAATGTAGCCTGGATTTCACCCGTTTTATGGTGAAGGCTCTACACCCTGCGTTAAGCTAAGGGTATGCCACACATACATCAACGGAAGGTTGACCACTAACATTTCACTAGTTTGACTTTTGGTCATCTGTGAGGTGTTGAGAACCTAGAAGGGAAAGATGGTATTTTTCCCAAATGCAGATTAGTCTTGGTAGTTAAACTTGATGAGTTAGGGTATTTACCTTAGTTTTTAATTAGGGCTTGGTTTTGATATGTTGAATGGGAGAAGCTTTAGCACTAATGACTCATGTGTGAGATCTATTCATTTGCCGATCGAGGTGAGTCTCTACACTATATTCATGTGTCAAAGGCGCCAATGTCGACTCGCAATATTATGTTTGTAGGATGATAGTTGTCTTTATGACCATTCTTGATATAACTATAGGTGCTTGTTGTGTTTGTGACTCTTCTTCATACGACTGTATGTTTTATGTATGTAAGGTGAAATTGACCAGGGGGTGGGATAGACCCATTCAGTTAGAAGACATTGACTGAGTTGAAATAGACTCGAGGGTGAAATAGACCCGGTGATGAAATAGACCCGTTATAGCTAAGATCTGATATGTAGGTATGGTATGAGGTATTTTGGGGAACTCACAAAGATTTATGTTTATGGTTTCATGTTTATTGGTTCAGGTACTTCCATTTCCAAAGGGAAGAGCACGATATGATTGCATTGCACCCATCAGTGTTCCACCTTCCATGATTTGTTTTGTACTCTAATAACTATATGACACGTTTTTATAGTTTGATTTGGTTTTGGAATTAATGAATGGTTGTTTTCGATTGACTTAAAGAAAAATTTTCACTTAGTATTTTTAGGACGTTACAAGTTGGTATCAGAGCCTTAGTTTGAGGGATTCGGGTACAATCTCGGGCATCTGTAAACTCAAACTGAGGAATTGTTAAACTTACGAAAAAAAACATTTTGTAAAAAAATTTCTACAAAAAAAGGGGCATGATGCGTGCAATCGACTGAGTATAAGTAAGTGAATCCCAAATTACCATGCTGAAGAATTATGATTTGCATCCATGTTAAGTGAATTGCATGCTAGAGTAGGGCTAAGGGTACCTTTAGGAATTATATGCTAGAAATTTCCTGATTCGTGTGATGCCTTATCGTCTAATGAGATTGAATGATATGTATTACTCAAGATTTATATCGTATCAGTTAATTGCTAAATGTGTGCCTAGATCCTATAGCCTCAAAATGAGTTGTTTAGCCTTATTTCATGTTCCTTGTTTGGTTGTGGACTTAGGGTAGAATCATTTATTCAATAGTCTTTGTGATCCAATTTTGTGTATAATTTGCATACATAAGGCAAACGATAGTGTTGGTAGAAGTTCCTGGCAATGTGGGAGCAAGTGAGTTGGGGATTTCTAAGAGAGTTTGGAAATGTAGCAGCTTGTTGTGAGTGTCGTTAATGGAGTATCAGGAAGTGATTAAGGAGGTGGCTTACATGATTCAATACAATTCTTGAGGATGATATTTATAGGTATGGAAGGTAGTATTGGTCCCGTACTATTGATAGTACAGGATCTATACCCGAGTGAAGGAAACTCACGATGATTATGAGAAACTGATTGAGTGTGAGCTTCTTCGTGTGTATACTTATTTTTTGTGTGTTACGTTTCAGTATGGTGACGACATGTGGTAGAGTAGGAGGTTCAGGATCTGGTTGTAATGCAGGGTCTTGTATCAAGCCAATTAATGAGGGATTATGCGAGGTCGTCGGGTCGGAGATCACGCGACTGCGATGTTGTTTGGCATGATCAAGGAAGGGATCATTGAGACGATGGAGGAGTGCTTCAGTGTATTTCGTGATAAGATGTTTGTCGGGAAGCACATAGCATCTACTCTCTCGTTCAAGGATTTCTGGGGATGTGGGGCACCAGAGTTCTTTGGGGGTGAAAGACCCTATTATCGCCAGGCGATGGATAGCTGACATGGTGTGTGCCCATATGACGAGCTTCTGCCTTGAGGGTTCGTAGTAGAGATTTTCGCTGCAAGATATTTGTGGAAGAGAGCTGGGGACTGGTAGCAGGAGGTTGGCTATGCCCTAGGACCACTGGTCATTGATGCTATGACCTGGCCTGATCTCATGACTAGATTTCGAGCTGAGTTTTCATTGGATGTCTGCACCCAGACGACTGAGACCTTGGCATAGATCACCATCATGTTTCGGGAGAGAGCTTTACTAATCCCGTAGGATTCCTCAGATGAGGAGAAAAAGAAGTCACGATACCATGATATGCAGGGTGGGGGTTCGGGCTGCTATAAGTGCGACATGATTGGTCACTATAACAGGGATTATACCGTCACAACCCAGGTTTCAAGTCTGATTTGCTTTCATTACAATCAGAGGGGCCACAAAAAGACCGATTGTCTAAGTTTGACACGAGGAGCGGTTGCAGTACTCACTCCAATGACATTGAAGATCACTAACGGCCTCTAGGGTATGTTTGATGCGCTAAACGTGAGCAGTCGAGCTTTCCAGCACCAGATATGGTTATTGGTATGTATCTTCTTCTTATCTTATTTATTGTTTTATTTTTATACTTAATGTGTATATGATTGTTTATGGAACCACCCAATTGTTTGTATATCTTGCAAGAGGTTTGGTAAAGCTCCTGGGGAGCTTGGTTATCCATTAGAGATGGAGATCATTGATGATGGTCCAATGAGACTATATAGGGTTCATCAAGGTTGTATTCTTGAGCTATTTTGGGAGAGGTATCTGACTAATTTGATTCCTATTCCTTTGTGCAAGAGCAAGGTCATTGTTGGGACGGATTGGTTGAGCAGTAATAGGGAGATGATTGACTGAGAGCACGAGTTAGTATGGGTTCAAACCCCAACTGGGGGATAACTAATTATTCGTGGAGAGGGTGCTTAGTGTGGACCATCTCTCTATTCAAGTGTGAGAGCTAGGAGGTACCTTCAACAAAGTTTTCATGTTTTATGACCTAGGTGTTGGATCCTAGAGAGGAGGGAAAGAAGAGTTTTTATGAGATGTCAGTAATCCTAGATTATCATGATGTATTTCCTGTGGATTTACCTGGATTGCCTCCAGAGAAGAAAGTTGAGTTTCAGATGGATTTGGAGTGTTACAAGTTGGTATTAGAGACTTGGTTTGAGGAATTCAGGCATACTCTCAGGTATGCGTGGACTCAGAATGAGGGTTTGGTGAAAATTTGCATAAAATAAATGTTTATTAAATGGGTTTCTAATAAAAGAAAGGGGTGTGATGCGTATAATCAGCCAAGCTCAAGTAAGTAGTTCCCAGAATACCAAATACATGTTTATTATGATACGATATGATTATTAAAATTACATGCTAGATTATGTCTAAGGATCTGCTCAAGATTTTATGATAGGAGAGATGCCATTATATGCCTGATTGTATGAGTTTTATAATTTTATGCTATTATGGATTTCAGATAAGTGGATAGAATGGCTTGAATAGTGTATGTTGGTTATATTTTTCGTTGCTTGAATGTTTCTTGCTTTGTGGTTTGTGGGGGCTCTTAGCGATATGGATCAACTACTAAGTGAATATGCTAAGTCACATGTGGCACAGTTTAAATAATCTCAGAGTGGTCGATCTAACCCTATTACACAACTCTTGTTTGAGTACAACCGTTCTAGGTTTGAGTCTTTTACTCGAAGGATTATCTGATCTCTGTTCCGTGTGACTAGATTCATGAGGTAGTTAGTTGACATCGGTGGGAGCCTTGCAGCAACTGAGGGCGGGAGCCTAGGAGAGTCTAGGATATGCTTCAGTGGGTTTAGTTGTGTTTTTTAGTGAGTTTTTTGTGCATCAATTTTAAAAGGTTACTTAGAGGATTCAGGATGATTCTTGAGGCAAGTATGGATAAGTATGGAAGGTAGTATTGGGCCCGTACTATTGAAAGCACAAGATCGATGCTCAAATCAGGGAGAATCTTGGAGAATCTAGGAAGCTTCTAGGAGAAGGATTCAAGGGTACGTTCTAATCATTTCCACGTTGTATTTTAGTTTGGTGATGAGCACTCAGGAAGGAGGTTCTAGTTCTGGTTCCGGCTCAGGTGCAGGTATTGAGCTGATTAGCGAGCAAATGCGGGAGTTTATCCTGTCGAAGATTACATGCGGTATTTTGGAGCAGATTCCTATGATATTTGGTACGGTCAAGGAGGGGATTTTTGAGATCTTAGATGAGTGCTTGGACGCGTTTCGTGCTGAGGTTATGGCTATCTTTGTAGCTCGTACTCTATCTTTCAGTGAGATTCGTGCTTGTGGAGCTCCTATGTTCTATCGGGTGAAGGACCCCATTTTCAATAGATGATGGTTAGCAGATATGGCTAACGCGTTTAAGACGAGTTTCTATCCTGAGCAGTCGAAGGTTAGAATTTCTTCTTTCCTTTTGAAGGACAGGGCACATGAGAGGGTTTTATTGGTTCCTTAGTATGCTTTATTGAGGTGCAGCAGTTGGCACGAGAGTTTTAGGATCTCCGCTAGATTAATGAGACTGTGGCAGAGATCACTGCCATGTTCCGGGAGAGGGCTTTATTGGTTCCTCAGTATGCGGTAGACGAGGAGATAAAGAGGGTAAATGATATTGCCATATTTATACTTATTTTTAGGCAATATTTAAGTACAATTTTATTAAAAAGTCAGTAATTTGTTTAGAATAATGGTACTTATGAGCTTAAATGTTGTTTACAGCCAAAAAGAAGACATTTTGAAGAAAAGGGGACTGAAAGTGTTAAAGAAAGAAACTTTGGGAATCAAAAGAGTAAAAGTGAAGTAAATCTGGAAAAAGGTTATTCACGACGTGAATCGTTGGTTCTAGAAGATATGTACGCGGGTGAAGGAATCCTTGACGGGCACGGTTATCTAAGACTCACGACGTGAATTTATGATTATTCACGACGTGAATTTATGGATATCAGCAACTATATAAATCCTTGACCTTTACGAATAGAGACACTTTTGGGCAGAAGGAAGGATTTCCAGAAGACGTTTCAGAGCGAAAGAAAGGATCTGGAAGAGGGTTTTCAACACCAAAAGAAGTAGAGGTTTATTTTTAGTTAAATAAGAACATGTCTTGCATTAGTTTTAGCTGTGTTGATTTATCTGCTATAATGAGCAGCTGAATCTAGCTACTCTTGTTTAGCTAGATGAAGCTTTGAACTTATGAATAGTTATATGTTTATGGATTGAGCTTAGTTGGTAAAAATTTGCTTGTGTTTGATTTGTATGACCTAGCATGTTATTATTTGTTTATCTAATTGCTTAGTTGCATGTTCTGTGTAGCTTAGTGACCATTAAACTGCATGAACCTGTTTACCTAATAATTTAGTGAACATTGAATTGTTAGAGCTAGGATTGACCAATCTTAGTTAGTAATTAGAATAAATAAAGTTTATCCGTGCTAGAGAACGTGAATTGTGATCATAATTGCGTTTACACAACAAAACTTACATATCATATTTACATCCATAATTAGTTTTGTGTTTAATTATGTGTGAACATACATGGTTTGACATGAATTAGTTAAGTATTGGTAAGATAGAACTAAATTACTAATATAACTAAAAACCAACTTAGTAATCCGTAATCGTTAGCTAGTCATAAGGGAGAAGTGGATTTAAATTAAACAATAGTGTGTTTTTATTTATTGAATTTGATTTAAGTTCATCTGATCTTGTAAAACCAGATAAAACCCCTTATTAAACTTGTTAAATAAATTAGGTTAATTTAATAGTAAGTAAATTAATTAGAACACCGTTCCCTATGATCGACACCCGACTTACCCAAGCTATACTGTAATTTGACTAGGTACACTGCCTATAAGCGCATAGATAGTTAAGTTTGTTAGGTTATAAATATTAAAATTAGTGGGTACTTTTGTGCACATCAAGTTTTTGGCGCCGTTGCCGAGGAACGGCGCAGATTATTAGTTTATTTAGTTGCATTAGATTAATCGCCCCTTTTTGTGGAATAAAATCAGCAAAAAGTTGAATTGGTTATTTATTTTGTTTGCTAGCTTATCTTAGTTTAATTTTTTTTTTCTGTCACAACGTTCACGACGTGAGATTTAGTACACTCACGATGTGAAACATGAAGAGTTCATTTTTAGTTTTTCTTATTTTAGTCCAGTTTTACGTTTTAGTTTAGCAAGTTGCAGGAGTTCATGACCAGAAGCTCAAACACACCCTTGGTGCTACCACTTGAAGATCCCGAGTCTGCAATTCACAAGAAAAAGACACCCTTGCAAGAATTAAAGTCAGCCTTTTCTAGGAAGTTGGGAAAGAAGACAGGAGAGTCAAGTTCATCAGTGAAGCACAAGAGCAATCTTGAGCATTTGGATCACACACCCGTGCAAACCGAGTCCGAAAGCGATACCGAGCCAGAATTTGAAGAACACACGAGTAAACCCGAGAACGAGCCAAGGAACGAGATGGCAGCAATTGAAGAAATGTCCATGGGAGCTCACAAGAAGCGGATCCGAGAAGATGTGGGCCCCGGTTTAGTCCAACCCGCAATTCCTACCACTGCCACATTCGAGCTGAAGGGACACATATTGACAGCACTGAAGGACATCCCATTTTTCAGGAAGGATCATGAGGATGCTTTTACGCATCTAGACGAAGTCAACGACATTGTGGATTACTTCAATGTCCCAAATGTCACCAGAAACACAGTCTTGCTTAGAATGCTTCCCATCACTTTCAAAGGAGCTGCTAAGGAGTGGTTAAAAGCACTCCCACCGGGTACAATCACCACATGGGCTTAGATGCGTGAGCAATTCCTGGATCAGTTTTGCCCGCCATCCAAGATAGCCAAACTCAAGAAGGCAATAGCCAACTTTGAGCAACAGCCGGAGGAGTCACTATACGAAGCATGGGAGCGGTACAAGGGCTTACTTAGAAATTGCCCTCAACATGACCTAAATGTGCAGCAAGAGATGTCAATCTTTTATGATGGGGTCAACGTGATGACAAGATAACTCCTTGATTCTCAAGGACCTTTGACAAAGAAAAATCCAAGGGAGGTCAAGGAGCTAATTGAAGAATTCGCGAAACACTCCCGCGAATACCACAACCCGAGGCAAGAAGGAATCAAAGGCGGAGGAGGGTCCCAAACTGAAGAAATAGCAGCGGTCATGGCCATGTTAAATAATATGGACCGCAGGATAACACAGATGGACCAGTCGATACATGCCATAAGAGTAGGTTGCGAGAGATGCAGTGGTCCACACTTGACAAAGGACTGCAATATAGATGATTATGGGAATAGAAAGGCTCAAGTGTGCTACTCTAGTGGGGATAAGCTTGATGAGGACTGGAGAAAACCGAAGAGGGAGTGGCTGCCATATGAAGAGTATAAGAAGCAAAAAGAAGAGAAGTATAGGCAGACAGGTCGAGGCCTCTATCAAATGGAGCAGCCACCAGCCGAGAAGAAACCCGACCTAGAGACCATTTTAATGAAGTTTATGGAAGCATCAGAAAAGCGACACGATGCCACTGATTCTGCTATTCTGGAACAACAAACTTTGATAAAGAATCAGCAAGCCTCCATCCTTAACCTTGAAGTGCAATTTGGTCAGCTAGCAACTCTAGTTCATGAAAAATTGTCCCCGAAGAATCCCGAATTAAAGAACCAATCTCACATAATGGCCATAGACACCGAAGAAGAAGCCATCTCGGAGTTCCTAGAAGCATTGGAAGAAGAACCACGGAAGCCTGATCAAAAGATGAAGAAGATCAAGCTCGAACATCATGAAGCTGCTGAGTTCCAGAATTCACGACGTGAACCTTATATGTTCACGACGTGGGCCCGTTATGAACAGAAAAATTCTGCAGTCAGTTCGGTTTATAAGCCAAATTTGCCTTTTCCTTCCCAAGCTACCCTTAGTCCACTAGAGAGAGAGCATAGAGAGTTTGTCAAGCATGTGAAGGGGATCGTGATTAATACCCCCTTTGTCGAGTCCTTATCTAAAGCTCCCGAGAACCAGAAATTATTGCAAGACTTGATAGACACTCGAAGGCAATTAAAGATGCAGTCTACAGTGATTCTAAGTGAACAAACTTCAAAAGCTGTGTTGGGAGAAACACCAGAAAAGACGGGGGATCCTGGACGCCTCACTCTTCCATGTGAGTTTGGGAATAAAATGAAGGTTAATGCTTTATCCGATTCTGGGGCTAGCATTAATCTAATGCCTTTTTCATTTTATCAAAAATTGGAGATACAGAAGATAAGGGCTACAAAAATGAAGATTCACATGGCGAACCGTTCGGTGACGCAACCCCGAGGCATAGTGGAGGATATTTTGGTGAAAATTGGAAAATTTATTTTTCCAATAGACTTTGTAGTCTTGGACATGAAAGAAAATCCGGATGTTCCGATAATCCTTGGTCGGCTATTGCTTAACACTGCTGGTGCCCTTGTTGATATCCGCGAGTCTAAGCTAACTTTGAGGGTTGGAGATGAACAAGAAGTCTTTGGGATAAAGGACGACTTTCAAGAAGATAAAGAAGAGGTGTTCACAATTAATGAAGAGAATGAACTAGAAGAACTGGAAAAGCTTATGGAAGAAGAGATAAAGGCAGTTCATCAAGTCAAAAGGACAAAACCAAGGGCATCTGTTCCATATTTGATTGAAGTCATAGCTTACAAGAGTCCGCCTTCTTGGGTAAGCAAAGAGGAAGAGGAATTAACAAGTGATGAAGAGGAGGTCACTTCAAGAGTAACAAGGCCGGTGGTGAAAGAGGAGGAGAATGACATAAAGTGAAAGGCGGAACCCAAGGGCACAAAACGCAAGCTTGAAGAAGAGGGAAGAGCTAAAAAGGAGAATTCAAAGAAGGCATATAAAAGGCGAGTTCAAGCTTACAAGAGGCGGTTCAAGGAACAAAAGATCTTGGTGGAGGACTCCTCCGAAGGCTCAACGTAAGAGGCACGGAGTCCAGCTCAAGACTCCAAGAAAAAGAAGCGTTTCTCGGGAGGCAACCCGAGTTTGGTTTGAAAATTTTTTCTTTCTTTTTGCATTTTAGTTTTGAAAACTTAGACCGAGTCATCCAACTCTATTAGAACAAAATGTGGGGACCTTAAAACGAAAGTAGTAATAATTAAGAACTTAGTTCAAACTCTAAAATTATTTTCCAGATTTTATTCACGACGTGAATAGTTACCCGTTCACGACGTGAATTGTGAATGAATCGGACACATAATCTATGATATGGCTTAACCCATTAGACTACAAAGCCCAAGATCAGTCCGTGAGTACATGTCCCAAACTTAAGCCCAGACACTATTCACGTCGTGAATTTTATAGAATTCACGACGTGAATGTTTAAAAGTACGGGACCACATGATAAGTCCCTGGAAACCAGTAAACCCTTTCATTTGTTTATTGTTCACTAAGTGGAAACAGAAATTGGTCCCCCTTGGTCCCCATTGCTGCGATTTTAGCCGACAATTCTACTAATCACCATTGTGCTTACGTAATACTTCCAACAAAGGTACCAATTATTGATTATTAAGTTTAATTTTTGGTTCTAGTAGAGGAATTCAGGGTTAGGGTTTGTTAAATGACGAAATTAATTCTTTACAATTCGTAATAACCTTGGAATGTTCATGCTAAGTTTTTGGAAGTGGTATAGGAGTAAAACCTAGGGATATTTTGACTGGATTTTCCCCGATTATTAAGATTCTGCCTTCTGCGATTATGAACTCACGACGTGAATCTTACAGGATTCACGACGTGAATTCTGGGGCTAAACAGAATTCATTTTTCTTCTATGTTTAATTTGTGGATATTTGTTTTGGCTGTTTCTTTTTCGTGTTTTTGCAGGAATGGCTCTAAGAAGAGAGGTTCCAGCTGGGGTTGCGGGTTTGCACCCGTTTTACAATTTTCCCGCGACAACGGCCTGTGATGTTTTGACTCGTTGGAACAACAGATTGGGGTGGCTTTACAATAGGGAAATTGCAGTTGCTCCAACAGTCAATTGGACAAGATTGAGGGAAGTAGGGCTTGTAGACCGGGTGGGCCCGTTCTTGACAAAGATATTCATTGGAGATGGGTATTCGTTCACCTGTTCTGGTTGGCAAAATCTGTTCCGGGTGCAAGAGCGGGTTTACAAGGAATTTTGTGTCGAGTTTTTCGCAATGGTGACATTTCAGGAAACGGTCCAAGATCCACATTGGCCACAGGCGTTGGTATTTCGATTGGGGGGTGAGTACCGGGAGTGCAACCTAGTTGAGTTTGCTTGGAGAGTAGGATTGTATGATCGACAGGAGGCTATGACTCCCGAGTTTGCATGTTTTTGGGTAAGGCTGCTAGAGGATATGCGGAGGGTGTCACGGGATATTCTTTTTGGCATAACATTGCCTCTGGGATGTTTAATTCCGGAGTATCTCCTGAGAGCAGTATTCGGTCCCCAATCCATCGTTTACTCCACCAGTTGATTACCTTTTCCATCAACCATAAGAGGCATGTAGATAAAGTGACTAAGCAGAACTTATTTTTCTTATGGTGCATCTTACAGCCTGGTGTCTGTTGCAACATCCCATATTTTCTAGCCCGTTTTCTGGCCGGGTCTGCCGCGAGTTCGCGCCCTGGGAGCCCTATTTGTGGGGGGCATTTTGTTACTCGTTTGGCCCGTTCTTATCATCTGATTGTTCCCGATATTACTAGATCCATGACGTGTGTGGACGAGCATGACTTTGGTATGGGATATTTGGAGACTATGCGGGTGGTCAGAAATTTTGGATCGCATTGGGGAATAGTTCCATCAGATATTGAGGGTGAAGATGAGGATGATCAACCAGCCGATCAACCTGCGCCAGAGCCGAGACTGAGGCGCAGGAACGTGAGAGGAAGGGGAGACCGCGAGCAGTCGATACACCCACCTGCTTCCATGGTTGGTGCACCTTTTGGGGGTGATATGGCTGGTTACTTTGACCAGTTATCGTTGAGTGTGAATTGGATAGGCGGCACGATGGAGAATGTGGTTCGGCATCTTGGGGTGGAGCAGCCGCCTCATTTAGGGTATCATTACCCGATTTGCCCACGATGGTCGGAGTATGGTGGTCGTGGAGGTGATGGAGTTGGTACCAGTGGAGCGCATGACAATGAGGAGGATGATTGATCATTATTTCTTTTGTTTGATTTGTGTTTAGTTTGTTTTTTTTAGTTTGTTTTTATGGGATTGTAAGAACTACTTTGAATATTATGTTACTTTTATTCTTCGTTGTTTCTCAGAAATTGCTATGGAGTGCCTAGGAGGGATAGCAAGTTATGAATACGTACGTTTTTAGCTGGGAGTGTTTAATTCAGAGAGTCGAGACCCATATTTTCAAAATAAGTGTGGGGTGAGTTAATAGAGTGGAGTGTCAGCGAAAGAGTCATAAACTGATGACTTTGGAAGAGTCTTAATGCATTAAGACATTAGAAGAAAGATTGAACAATGTTTTCTACTTGTCCAGTTCTCACGACGTGAACATTTCTAATTCACGTCGTGAGTCAGTTATCAGGAGGTTCTCAGAATACGCTCAGTTCGATTTCACGTCGTGAATTATTCCACATTCACGTTGTGAATATTAGATTTTTTTATGAGATTCAAGACCCTTGACATTTTAATCTTCTATGGGTTGACACTGTTCTTCTTGTCAATATATTCAAGATTATTGTGGCTCATTTTTTTTTACTAACATGCAATGTGGCGTATGCTTTCCCACATTGGTCATTCTACTTTTGGAGACTTACACCATATTTGAAGATGATTGAAGGCTCAATTTCATGTTCTGCCGGTACACTCCTTATTTCGCAAGTTCAACAACCGAGTTTCTATTTTTGGAGTCCATATTCAAGACGCACGTTTCCTGCACTTTTGGAGATCTTCACGCCACTATCCCAGGGGAGTTTGTTCCTTTTTCTCCCTTTTCTTTAAGTTTTTTTTAGAATTGATGCATACAATGAGGGCATTGTATGAAATAAGTGTGGGGTAGGGGTAGAAGAAGTAAATTGCTAGAAAATCATATAATAGTAAATATTGAAAATTTTGAAAGTTTCAAATTTTTAATAATTGAATCTAGTAATAATAGTTTGAGCTATAATTGCTAGTATTATGCGGGATGATCCGAGGAAAGTTCAAATGTTTAGTTGAGCCAATATACGTTATAGTGCATTTGTGGCCTCCCTTATTTTAGTGAAATCATGGAACAAAAACACAACCCCGCTTGGTTTGAGGGATGCAATATGTTTAGCAGCCTAAACCTGAAATGTATCCAGGAAAATTATTATCATTAACCAATAATGGTTGAGGTCGAGCGCCTCTGCTTAAGCATGTAGGGATTTGAGTGAAAAAAGAGAGGTACATGTTAAAAAAAAAAGAGAATTACGAAAAAGTTGTAAGAATTTTGGAGCAAATAAAGTGAAGATCAAAAGATCAAAATTCCAAGAAATTCAAAAAGTTGAAGATACCATAAATCAAAGAAGGTGGTGAATTCAAAGAAATCAAAGATCAAATGTCAAAGAATTGAAGAATTCTAAAAGAGCACCATAATGGTATCAAAAAGTTGTAATTCTAGATTATGTATGCTTAGGTTGCTCAACTAAAAATATCTTGAGGTTGGGAGGTTTTCTGCGGATGGATTCGGAGGGTTGCATAAAATGAGCATTGTTCGGAAAAAGTGGGCGAGTGTTTATGAAGATTGTAAGTATTTAAAGTATAGGGGGGTACTTTAGGAAAATTTTAGAAACAAATGCATGCGTTGAGGTCTTGGCATAATGGCTGAATTAGAGTCGGATTGTTCAATGTAATGTTAGTTTAAATTTGCTTGAGGGCAAGCAAAGCCTAAGTGTGGGGTATTTTGATATTGCCATATTTATACTTATTTTTAGGCAATATTTAAGTACATTTTTATTAAAGCGTCGGTAATTTGTTTAGAATAATGGTACTTATGAGCTTAAATGTTGTTTACAGCCAAAAAGAAGACATTTTGAAGAAAAAGGAACTGAAAGTGTTAAAGAAAGAAACTTTGGGAATCAAAAGAGTAAAAGTGAAGTAAATCTGGAAAAAGGTTATTCACGACGTGAGACTTAAAGGATTCACGACGTGAATCGTTGGTTCTAGAAGATATGTACGTGGGTGAAGGAATCCTTGACGGGCACGGTTATCTAAGACTCACGACGTGAATTTATGATTATTCACGACGTGAATTTATAGATATCAACAACTATATAAATCCTTGACCTTTACGAATAGAGACACTTTTGGGCAGAAGGAAGGATTTCCAGAAGATGTTTCAGAGCGAAAGAAAGGTTCTGGAAGAGGGTTTTCAACACCAAAAGAAGTAAAGGTTTATTTTTAGTTAAATAAGAACATGTCTTGCATTAGTTTTAGCTGTGTTGATTTATCTGCTATAATGAGTCTAGCTACTCTTGTTTAGCTAGATGAAGCTTTGAACTTATGAATAGTTATATGTTTATGGATTGAGCTTAGTTGGTAAAAATTTGCTTGTGTTTGATTTGTATGACCTAGCATGTTATTATTTGTTTATCTAATTGCTTAGTTGCATGTTCTGTGTAGCTTAGTGACCATTAAACTGCATGAACCTGTTTACCTAATAATTTAGTGAACATTGAATTGTTAGAGCTAGGATTGACCAATCTTAGTTAGTAATTAGAATAAATAAAGTTTAGCCGTGCTAGAGAACGTGAATTGTGATAATAATTGCGTTTACACAACAAAACTTACATAGCATATTTACATCCATAATTAGTTTTGTGTTTAATTATGTGTGAACATACATGGTTTGACATGAATTAGTTAAGTATTGGTAAGATAGAACTAAATTACTAATATAACTAAAAACCAACTTAGTAATCCGTAATCGTTAGCTAGTCATAAGGGAGAAGTGGATTCAAACTAAACAAGAGTGTGTTTTTATTTATTGAATTTGATTTAAGTTCATATGATCTTGTAAAACCAGATAAAACCTCTTATTAAACTTGTTAAATAAATTAGGTTAATTTAATAGTAAGTAAATTAATTAGAACACCGTTCCCTGTGATCGACACCCAACTTACCCAAGCTATACTGTAATTTGACTAGGTACACTGCCTATAAGTGCATAGATAGTTAAGTTTGTTAGGTTATAAATATTAAAATTAGTGGGTACTTTTGTGCACATCAGTAAAGTATCATGATATGTTGATGGATGACATCAGGGAGTTGGTGAGTATATCCGGGTGCAAGACCATACATGATATTATTTCTAGATTCAGAGAGCGGGAGATCGATTTGGAGCTCTTGGGGAAGAGGGGGTCAGATAAGGTACACACAGTAGAGGGTCCTGGGAAAAGACCCAACACTTCAGATTAGCGTTTAAGGAGCCAGCAGGGTGTGGTTCAGTGCAACATGTACGGGAAACTGCAGAATGGAATTTGCCGTTATAGGGATATGGGCTGCTAAAAGTGTGGCATGGTTGGTCATGTCAGTAGGGATTGTCCTTAGGGGCAAGCCCGTTATGTTTTCACTACAACCTAGTGGGCCACAAGAAGGCCGATTGTCGGATGAAGAGGGGAGGATCAGTGAGTTCACCTGCTCTAGTTAGTTTGAGGATCACTGATGGTCGTGAGGGTAGAGCACGAGCCTTAGTAGAAAGGAGATGGGCATTGCAGTGTTAGATAGGGGAGGCCATGACGCCAACAGGTGATATTGCGGGTATCTTGTCTTTTGCTTTCTATTTGGTTGTTATCAGTATTTATGTTTCTTGGAATTTTGTATCAGTTTGGGTAAGCTTTATCTTTGGTTTAATTCTCAGTTAATTTCTAAGGTAATATGATCAAGAACTGTTATGTTTCATTTTGGATGCCATGAAACATTAGTGGGTCAGTAAAGGGTTATATCTTGTGGAACAGGTTTCAACGTGTTAGGTTGTTGTTCCAGTTTTTTGGTGGATTTAGTTCAAGGGTATTGTTTGGTAGGTGTATGATTAGGTTTAGCTGATTAGTCTCCAATATAGTCGGGGTTCAGTCATTTTAGCAGGTGAGCATGGTTGGCCACCAGGAGTTCCAGGGTAATTGATCTATTGTTGAAATTTTGCGGAGTGTTTATGTAGATTTTGAGATTTGTGTGAACATTAGGATGGTCTAGTGAAGGAATGCTAGTTTGGTAAACCCAGGTTGTCGACGGTTTGACCATAAGGAGTAAAGATGGATTGGGAATCCATCAGACTTTACGGACTAGGAGAGCTTCTTCGAATCGAAGTGGGGGAGAACCGCTCAGTTTTCCATGAGGGAGATCATTCATGAAACTAGAATGAGTTTCATATTCCCATTGGGAGAGAAGATGGCTCATGTAGCCGTCTGGATTGAGGATTATGTAGTTTGGGAGTTCAGGAAACTTCCAACAGTGGTTCATGCCTTCTTGGTAATGGATAGCAAGATTTTGATGGACCCAGGTTGGGATTCCAAGCATGACCCAATCCCCGATTTTGGCTTATAGTCTGGGGTGTGTTTGACTCAGGATGAGTATGGAGGGATTGACAGATGAGCGATAAGACCATGGGCAGTGGTCATGGCAAGATAGGAGTATTGTAAGACTATAGGGTGGCCCGTAGCATTCCCTAGGTTGGAAGATAGTGTAGGACTGTTGTAAGACTACGGGATGGCCCGTAGCATTCACCGATCCTTGCGCAACGATGAGGGCGTGTAAAATCCAGGATTGGTTATGAATTTCTTCCAATGGATTAGACCAGACTTGGTCGGTTTGAAAAATTATGGGAAGGCCACATCATTCATGGTGATGAGATTAAAACTTAATCTTGAAGATCGATTAGATCTTAAACAGGTAAATAAGTATTAAACAACAAGAACACGAAAATAAAGAACAAGTTAAGAATGAATCAAACTAGTCGAATGATTAAAAAAAACCCTCAGAAGAGCTCGATTAAGAGCATCAACTATAGAGGATTAGTAGGTTTACAAGAACGATCAAAGAAATCTGTAATACTATCGTTATACTCTAGATCGATAACCTAATATGCATTCAAGCATATACTAATATAATAAATCTAAAAGGCTCTCGGTTGGACAGGCCCAAAACCGGAGTACAAAACAATTGGACTAATAGCCGAGCCCAATGACGCAACCCTTTAGCAAATCTTCAACCCAACAATCTCCCCCTTTGCGTCAATTGGAGCGAGATCTTCACTTGTTACTTGGGCCAGCAGCGGAGGCAGGTACTTTCTTCTTCACGGTATTAAACAGACGCGAGATAAGAGCCAATATCGTCTGTCTAAACCTGATGTACCATTGGATCATGTCGTTGAAGTACTTGACATCGTCCGCTGTATTCTCTTTACACCTTCGGATGATTGACAACACATGCTCTAGACAAGCAGTGGTGTAAAGATGTTTGTCAGCTAAAGCAAAGAGACATTTCTGTCCTTCTGCTCTAGTGAACATGACCGAATTACGTCTCGGGTCGATCTTGCCCATTTTCATTTGATTGAGATCACTGGCTGATCCCACAGGAGCTATCTTCGGTTTCTTCTTGAAGACAGTGGCTACCTCCTGATCCATTAGGGCTACCTCCATGATGTAACATACTAACATCCTTTTGAGATGGTCTATATTCGGACCATATTCAGCTTCATTCGTCAAGAGGATGTTATGCAAAACGATCCAATCATGAGGATTTAGGTTCGGTAGATCTGCCAGGGATATAAGATGTTCAGTTCTTGCAGACCCTTGAATCACCTTGAATCGAACATTGATGAATCTTCCTTCGGTATAAGGCTTCAATACCCGAACATTCACTATCTTCTGGGCGCTCCATGTTTGATACTGAGGACGAGCAGCCTTTAGATAGAATTCAATCAACTCCCTATCAACCTCAGGGTTCGGATGAGGGACTTCAAAAATATTAGAGAAGGCGTGGAAGATAAACGCCTTTCGAGTCAACGACATGTCGAACTGCGAATCGACAAAATTATAGCAGTCGAAGGAGATCACCGGCTCGAGCCATAGGATGCTGGGAGTATCTATGGCCTCCTTAATCATTCGCTCCCGAGTCCAGGCAGGGAAGAGAGTCTTCCTGCTCTCGAGGAGATCGTGGGCTTCTTTCTGCTTGCGTTCGGCTTCTTCAGCCTCTCGCGCCACACGATTGACATCATCGTCAACATTGTGACTGTTTTTACGTTTCAACAAGTCCGCAATGGTTTCATCATCTTCATCTTCATCTTCTTCCTCAGCTATGTTTTTCCCTTTATCTTTCACACCCAAACCCGAAGCTTGACCAGTCGGAGGTGGTTCGGTTGTGTGAGTAGCTTTGGAGGAAGGAGGTGGTTTCGATCCGGACTTTACTTCTCCCCCTTGTTTCGGATCGGACACGAAACTAGGTAAGCCTTCGATTTTGCTGAGAAGGTCCATGGCAGGAGCAAGTTTTTCAGCAAGGGTTCGCCTCACCGAATGATTGAGTATCGGATCGTGTGCTTCTAGGATGTTGGATAGGGCAGCGTGTATATCTGAAACACATGTCTTTATGACCTCCCTTTCGGATCGAAGAGCTTCAAGCTGTTGCTGTGAGTTTGAAAGTTGAGTGCTCTTGACCTTGAGGGCGGTGGTTTTGCTTGCCAGAACGTCCATCAATGAGATTTTAGCTGCGAGATCCTCTTGAAGCTTAGAGAGGCGCTCATCAATGGAGGCACGAAGAGCCGAGTTGTCGTCGCTTATGGTTTGGCGAAGGGTAGCGAACGATGTCAACTCCGTTGACATGAACTTCGCCAATTGCTGAACAATCGGTTCCAAAGTTGTCTTTGTGGCATCAGCGCTCTCCTGTAAGGACTTCAACAGGGTAGAGGCGTCCGAGAATAGTTTATCGACTTTTGCGGTCGCTGCCTCACATGCTTTTGTGGAGGCGTCTATGGCGGCAGTGGCTGAGGCTACCGAATCATGCTGAGCCCTCGAGAAGGCATCAACAATCTTCTGAAGTGCAGCTTCAGATAAAGAGGACTGAGAATTGGTGGATGACACAAGAAGTAAGTCAACCTTCTCGTTTAGCTCCCTAAAATGTTTCTTTGTCACTGGAGCATCATCCTCTTCATCGCTTTGAACCTGAAACGGACTAAAGTAGACCGAATCGAAGGTCATGTTGTCACCGCCAAGAAACGGGTTATCTCCATCAGAGGCATGATCTGGAGATGGTGGGGGTGGTGAAGTTGGGGGTGTAGTGGTTTGGGTAGGTTCAGGTTGAGTGTGGGGTGGGGTAGTTTCGGGTGGTGGTTGAGTGTGGGTAGGTTCGGTTGTATGCTGGGTTTCGGTTTGAGGTGGTTCGGTTACGGGTGGGGTTTCGGTTACAGGTGGTGTTTCGGTAGCACTGGTACGAACCCCCGTATCAGATACGTTGGTTGTAACCTTTGCAGTGGTTGTAGTTGTATCAGTGAAAATGGGTGGTGGTATAGGGAAAGAGGTTGGAGGAATAGTGGTAGTGGGGGTTATGGTCGGAATGGAAGTAGGGATGGTTTGAGGAGGTGAAGGAACTGGTGAATTATGGATTTCCATGTCTGGGGTAGGAGATCGGGGTGGGGTGTTGCCTCTTGGAGGGGTTTCGCCTCTTTGAGAGCCGTCCGAATCCGAACTCTCGCCTTCTGAGTCACTCGAAGAGGAGGGGATTACAAGCTTTCGCTTCGGTTGAGTCTTCCTTCGCTTCGGCTGTGGTGACTGGGTAGGTTTTGTTTGTTTCCGCTTCCTGGGAGAAGGACCTTCAGGAGCTTTGGTCACTTGCTTCCCTTTTTCCGCCTTTTTGCCCCTGTTCACCGGTTTGTCAGCATCGTGGATGGACTTTAGCATTTCCGGTGTAAGTTCCCTCGGTCCTGACTGTTTGAACTCCTTAATCGTCCGGATGATCCTGCTGTCAGAAGGAACATCGCCAAACATTGTCTCCGGAATAGAGCCAATGAAAGAGAACTTGGATGCATCAGAGACGATGATCTTCTTGGTATGAAACGTACCGATCGAAGACATCGATGCACCTGCAGCAGTAGGGACGTCGAACTTATCCATTGCCCACTTTGTGATAAGAATCCAGAACCGGGCATACGACACCTCAGAATGTCGTGATGAAGAAGAAAGGCTCTGGATGAGCTGTTGCCAGAGGACCAACCCAAAGTCTAAGTTGACGCCGTTGTAAACTGCATACATAATCGACAAGAACAATCGACTAGCACCATCAGATCCTAAGCTCCGTTCAGATAAGCCCTTGAAGAGGACTGTGAACATGTCGTTCCACTGCAGCGGCAAGCAGGATTTCTTGAACTTTGCGACGGAGGTGAGCACCTCCGTATACCCCATGTTGTAGAACATGTTGAAAAGATACCCAACCGGAATCGTCTCCGGATTTATTCTTGATGGGTCAGAAGCCAAACCTAGCAAAGTACCAAACCGTTGTCGAGAAATGGAGGTCTTGTGATCAGACACCTCGAAGAACACCCGGTCGACTGCTTTGTCGTAATAGGCAGTCGCATACACCTGCGATAGGAGCACCATGGGCACAGACTCAACACGAGATAGTGCAGGAGCGATTTGCGAGTACTTCAGGCACTCGATGATCGGAAACATGTAAGAATCATATGCCTGAGGTGTTAGGTCAATCACCAGGCATTGTTGAGGACGAATGGGAAGGATGTGTGAGGTAGCATGGACGGATGATGATTCTGCCATTGTTGAAGGTAGGAAGAAGAAGATGAACAGTAAAGCTTTTTCGAGTTTTTGCTCTCTTGTAAATTCTGAAGCAGTAAAGAGGTAAATGGAAGTATTGACTGCCTTTTATAGTGGGTGAAGGGAGAGAGAAAAATCTGTGCAAATCTTCAATGGAAATACGAAAAGGTTTCCCGGAATGACAGATGTGTGACAGGTAAGGCATGCGATGATCACGTAGGAGAGAGAGTGTCAGATTCCTAGGATCACGCCGCCCAACAAGCGCCGTTTCAGAACAAACCGTTTCAAATCCTCACGCGCCTTTAAGTGCCAGAGGGGTGTCGCTTGAAATTCGCACACGCGTCCATGAGGTCAGTAAAAGAATGGGCGTTTCAAATTCACACGCGCCCCTTTTTACCACCGGTTGAAATTCAATCCTTTTATTTCCCACCTGAGTCAGCAACCCTTCGTCTTATCTTGTAAATCACATCTTTTGAATAAACTGCCCACGTGGATGATTTTTGACCACATCTTGATAATTAACCACCAAAACAATAATACAGCCTGTAATAATTAGTAACGGAATTTTGGAAAATCAAAGATTTTCGTGCGAAGAGTGTAAAAAGAAAAGAAATAAAGCAACTCTTTTTAGGAATGACTGTGATGTCAATAATGACACGAAACAAATGATCCCGGGCACGAATCTCTTCCTTCAAGGTAAAGAGAGACCTTAAAGTGTTAATGTGGATTCCCGTTGAATTACGATCAAACACTTATTAATAAATGTTGAAAGACTTCTTTTAATTAGGCTACTTCAGGGTGGCTTTCGCTTTGATGCAACAATTCTAATCTTGAAATAAGAAAGAAAGTGATCAAAGTACTTGTGAGACCGGTGTAGTCTGTTGAACAAGTAGGTATGAATTAATTTTAAATTGGCTTGGAAAATATAAAATCTCAGGAGAAAAAAAAATTAAAAACTGGATCCCAAGGGAAGAAACGTTATGGTGTTTAACAATTTCATAGGAATCACACAAAATAAAATTTGAGATTTCATGAAGGTACATCCGTCAATTCTTTGGTGAAAACTTGAGCAAATTAATTGTTCACCGTCAATTCAGATTTGGTGTTGAATTTTGGGTTTCACTCAGCTCGTAGTGGCACGAAACTAAGATCATAAACACAGATGTTGTGTAACCATAAACCTCAGTGGTAATTTCTGAGAGTCTCAAGGGTTACGTTGATGAAACGAATGTAATGGAGAAATGTAATGGAGATGGTGTAAGAAAATAAAGTACCTCTGCTGCGAAATTAAGGACCAAGCAGAAAACTCTTAACTCATGTGAGAAGAGAGTGAGGTAGCTCACGATTAGAATAAATGTAGTAGCCTTATTGGGAAGACAAGGTTTGTTTATACCAGGTCATGAAGGCTATTATTCAAAATCTTATGAGGCTTGGGACACATACAACAGCATGCTTCTAGGGACACTTAAGTAATCCATCAATTATATCCCCATAAACGAACAAACACAAACAAAATTAAAAGAGAAAAATACTTTTGTAGTTTTTGAAAATAAAAAAATAAAAAGAAAAAAATGAATTTAAAAAAAATAAGCAAAGAAAATAAGACTTGAAAAGAGTAAGAAAAAAAACTTTGGAAAAACTTTGAAAAACCGAACTCGAACGTTCGGTTGGTTTCGGTTGGGAAAAATTTGAAAAACCGAACCCGAGCGTTTGGTTGGTTTCGGTTGAAGAAAATTTTGAAAAACCGAACCCGAGCGTTCGGTTGGTTTCGGTTCAAGAAAATTTTGAAAAACCGAACCCGAGCGTTCGGTTGGTTTCGGTTCAAGAAAATTTTGAAAAACCGAACCTGAGCGTTCGGTAGGTTTCGGTTTTGGAAAATTTTGAGAAACCGAACCCGAACCTTCGGTAGGTTTCGGTTTTGGAAAATTTTAGAAAACCAAGGAATTTAGACATGCAATCAGAAAATACTTTTTAACAATAAGATAAACAACTTTGTACAAGAAATATACAACCAAGAAAACTACCTTAGAAGTGATGAGCGAGTCAGATGATTTAACCGAACCCGAACGTTCGGTCAATTTCGCTTCTTACAATTGAGGTTGAGAGGTAGTGTGAGGTACTGACTCTGATTCCATCATACCTAGCCCTTGCAATATTCTGTTGAATGATGCTTCAGGAAGAGCTTTGGTAAAGACGTCAGCCAGTTGATCAGTGGTTCTTACAAAGTGTACTTCGACGTTTCCATCTTCCACGTGATCTTTGATGAAGTGATACCTCAGTGCTATGTGTTTGGTTTTAGAGTGTTGCACTGGGTTATGACAGATCCTAATTGCACTTTCAGAGTCACAATATAATGGGATCTTCTTCATATTGAGTCCATAGTCTCGAAGTTGACTCTGGATCCAAATCACTTGAGAGGTGCAGGATGCAGCGGCTATGTATTCCGCTTCGGCAGTAGACAACGACACGCACGTTTGTTTCTTGGATTGCCAGCTAACCAACTTCCCATCAAGGAATTGACAGCCGCCAGTGGTGCTTTTTCTGTCGAGTCCACATCCTCCAAGGTCAGCAGCTGAATAGGCTTGAACGAAGAAGCCTGAGTTGGAAGGATACCATAGACCTAAGGAGGAGGTTCGCTTGAGATAGCGTAAAATGTTCTTCACTGCAAACATGTGAGGTTCGCGTGGGTTTGCCTGAAATCGAGCACAATAACACACAGAAAACATGATGTCAGGCCTGCTAGCAGTAAGATACATTAGTGAGCCTATCATTTGACGATAGAGCGTGATATCAACAGCCGGTTTGTCTAGAGATGGAGTTAGTTTGGTGCCGAATGCCATTGGGACTTTGACTTTGGAGTCTCCCATCATACCAAACTTTGCTAGGAGAGTCTTCGTGTAAGCTTCCTGATTGATAAAGATGCCTCCGGGTCCCTGTCTAATATTTAAACCAAGGAAAAAGTTAATAGGACCCATTGAGCTCATTTCAAATTTAGTCTCCATCAGCTTTCTGAATTCAACTGTTAGGCTGGGATTCGTAGAGCCAAAGATGATGTCATCGACATAAAATTGAACTATCATAAGGTGGTTACCTTCCTTTTTGCGAAAGAAGGTTGGGTCAACCGAACCTTGTTTGAATTTAGACATCTTTAAGAATTTAGTTAGCGTTTCATACCAGGCTCTCGGAGCTTGTTTGAGGCCATACACAACTTTATCCAGAATGTATCAATGATTTGGATATTTTTCGTTCACAAACCCAGGAGGTTGCTCCACATACACGGTTTCTTCGAGTTCTCCATTAAGAAATGCACACTTGACGTCCATTTGGAAAACTTCAAAGTTTTTGTGGGCAGCGTAAGCAAGAAATATTCTGACAGATTCCATCCTAGCTACGGGAGCGAAAATCTCTTCATAATCAATCCCTTCCTCCTGACAATATCCCTTTACTACCAGACGAGCTTTGTTCCTTATAACATTCCCTTCCTTGTCCATTTTATTTCTAAAGACCCATTTGAGACCAACAACCGAGGCATCTGGAGGAGTTGGAATGAGGCGCCAGACTTTGTTCCTTTCAAATTCGTTCAGTTCGTCTTGCATTGCTTGAACCTAATCGGAGTGATCGAGAGCAGTGTTAACTGTCTTCGGTTCAACTTTTGATACGAATGAGTTAAACATACAAAACTCAACCTTTGAAAATAAGGATGTCTGTTTTGCCTTCAGTTGTGATCGGGTCAGAAACTTTTCGGAGACGTCACCAACCACTTGAGAGATAGGATGATCTCTGGTCCATTTGGTAAGAGGAGGATAATTTGGATCAAAGGTTGGGTCTAGTTCAGCATTGATCATTTCTTCTAGCTCGGATTGGATTTCGTAGTCAAGTGACACATCACCATGCTCCCCCTCGATTGATGAGCTATGAGAAACTTGAGGTTCAGAGGTTTCTTGTGGTGCTGGATTTTCAGGCGTTGATGCACCTTCGGTTGGAGAAGCACTTTCGGTTGCGGTTGGACTTTCGGTAGCAGTTGTAGAACTTGGCTCCCCCTCGACATGTGAGCTTGGCTCCCCCTCGACTGAAGCATAGTTGGATGGAGGTTCATCAGAATTCGATCCTCCTTCATTCATTCTCCTGGCAGCTTCTTCGACAATTTGCTTCATGTGGTCTACCTTGTTGTCTGCTGCGCCTGCTTCGGAGAGAGTAGCTTTCTCTGGTTCGTCAAATAGCTCCAAAAACTTTTTATATAGATTAGCGATCGAGACTGTGACTTGTCCAGTTAGAGGAAAGATTTCCCCGGCTGTGTCTTCTTTGGCCTGTAGCTTTTTGACATAGCTATCGTCAAAAGTCACGTAATAGGTCTCTTGAATTTTTCTCGAACGCTTGTTTAGGACTCTGTATGCTTTGGAAGTGAGAGAGTAACCCAGAAAGATTCCTTCGTCGGCTTTGACATCGAACTTGTTGCGGTGTTCTTTATAGTTAAAGATGAAACACCGTGAGCCGAACACATGGAAAAATTTCACATTGGGCTTTCTGTTGTTGAGAATCTCGTATGGTGTGAGCGTGAATCGTTTGTTGAGATAAGACCTGTTCTGTGTAAAACAAGCAGCAGAAATTGCATCAGCCCAAAAATAAAGAGGTAAGGAAGCAAAACTTAGAATAGTTCGAGCAGCTTCACACAAAGATCGGTTTCGTCTTTCGACAATTCCGTTCTGTTGAGGTGTGTAGGGAGCTGAGAAGTTGTGACTTATTCCCTTTTCTGCTAGAAATTCTTCAAACTCCCTGTTCTTGAATTCCAGACCATTGTCGCTCCTGATGTTGCGAACGACCTTCTTGAGCCGTACTTCAATCTGCTTGATGAACACTTTCAGCTTATGAGTCGCTTCAGATTTGAGCTTTAGAAAGAACACCCATGTAAATCGTGAAAAGTCATCAACAATAACAAGAATATACTTGCTACCACCGATGCTTTCGATAGATGATGGACCACACAAATCAATATGAAGTAATTCGAGTGGTTCAAAAACTTTTGTGTTAATTACAGATGGATGACTTTGACGACTCTGCTTCCCCATTTCGCATGCAGCACACAAATGATCTCTGTCGAACTTGAGCAATGGAAGGCCTCGAACATGACCTCCAGTGACAAGTCTGTTGATATCTTTAAAGTTGAGATGAGAGAGTCTTCGGTGCCACAACCAGCTTTCGTCAGGTTGAGCTTTTGATAACAAGCATATAGCTGGGTTTCCTTTGATGGGTTTAAGGTTTAGAGGAAACATTTCACCCTTACGCTCCGACTTGAGAATTACTTTCTTTGTCTTCTTCTCAATAATTTCAGAACCTTCATCGTCGAATGAGACTTTGAGACCTGTACCTCCAAAAAGCTGAGATACACTGATGAGGTTGTGTTGTAGTCCTTCCACATATGCCACCTTCCTTATGGTAAAGTCACCATTAGTTATCATTCCATATCCCTTTATGGTGCCGAAAGAGTTATTTCCAAACTTGACGTTGCCACCATTTGAAAGAGACCTGTATTCCCTGAGCTCCTCTTTCCTCCCTGTCATGTGACGCGAGAAGCCACTGTCGATGTACCATTCTTCGTCGAACTGCTCGTCACTTATAACCTGCAAAAATTAAGCAGATTTAGGAACGCAAAGTTTCTTGGGTCCACGTGAGTTTTTCATAGGAATAGGAATAGTAAGAGAGATGTCAACAAGATATGTTCGTTTTATGAGAGTTGTTTCATCTTTCTTTTTAATGGTAAAGACTTTTATTTTATTAGGATTGGTAGTGTTCGGTTTAGACTTTGGTGTGGATGCATTAACCTTCTGTTTGCTCTTTTGTTCAGCTGACGAATGAGATTTTTGAGAACGAACAGAATGAGCTTTAGAGCAAGATGGAGATGAATTGGAAGAATTAGAAGAATTAGATGAATGAGAAGGAGTGGGTTTAAATTGAGAGGATTTCTTAGCTGGAGACTCTAGGTGACCCTTTTGCTTTTGATCATTGGTGGGACTGGCCTTAGAGTTTTGATCTCTTTTGACTTCAGAAACGAACCTATGCTTTTGGTTGGAGTCGTTCTGTGAACCGAACCTTTGCTTTCGGTTGAAGTCATCCTCAGAACCGAACCTTTGCTTTCGGTTGGTATTCTCTTCCGAACCGAACCTTGGCTTTCGGTTGTTGTGGCTCTCATGCTTTTTGACAGGATTGTTCTCAAACTTCAGATTCTTGTCTTGATGTGTGAAATATGCATTCTGGGACTGCCAGAATTGTTTCCTTTCGGAGAGATTCTTCCTGTATCTTTGGTTCCTTTCACGTTTCTTATTCCTCATCTACTTCGGTTGATGATGAATATTGGCTTTCATTTTTGGTTTCTCCTTGGCTGGTTCACTTTGAACTGTGGGAGTTTCACTTTGAACTGAGGAACTAGAGGGAATGTATTCTTTTGCCAAACTTCCATTCTCTTGAGGAATGTCTTTCGTACCACTAGTACTAGGCTCATCGAAATTATCTGGCTTATTCAAGGGTTCTGGTATGTATCTACCTTTACTCATCCATGAGGTTCTTTCTGATAAGCCTACCGTTTCGTTTGCATTATCTATTGGAGCTGACCAGAAGTACTCATCGCAGCCATCAGCATTGTCTTCGTTTACAATAGTTGTGAGTTCAGCGGTCTGATGTTCGATTACTCCAGTGACCTTGTACACTTGATTTTGAGTGGTCCTGACCTTTTGATATACAACCGCTTTCTCTGGTAAGATCGGGGACTTTTGTTGGGACAATCGAGCGAACTCCACTGAATTTTCAGAAATTAGATTTTTGTGGTTTTCAGGTTCGCTTTTTACAAATTCTGAGCAGTCGACCGTGTCCTCTACAGAAATTTCACTCATGTTGTCGTCCTCATTAAGCTCAGATGCATTTTCAACATCAATTTTGTTTTCTGAGCTCAAGTTGGCGTTTAAAGAGTCAAATTTTTGTATGGTTTCGGTTCTCAGTTTAAGTCTATCATTTTCATTCAAAAGGTTTTTAAGCATGTCCTTGTGGTCCTTGGATTTAATGAAAGATTCTATTTTGTCCAGTCCATACATGTAGGTCGGATTAATGTCATCAGACGATATCACACTCTCACAATTATAAGCTTCAGCATCGATTTCATCCTCCTTAAACTCAAGGAAGGGCAAAATCATGCGATGAATCTTTTGGCCTATTTCACAGTCCAGGTGAAGCTGAGTAATATTAGAATAAAGACGTTTTGCAATTAAACAAAAAACATTCCGTTGTTAACAACTTTAAATTGTCTCTTTGTAAATAAATGCTTTCGTCTTTAATTTTAACTAATTCAGACCCCTTCAACTCGATCCACATGCGCCGCTCCTCACTCTTCGAAGACACCATGCTTAATTGATCAGTTAGGTTAGAATTGGTGACTCGAGTTTGAGTTAAGCTACTATCTAGATGAGAAATTCTTGTATTAACATTTTTTAGTTCTTTCTCATATGAGGATTGTGGTACTTTAAATGAAACGAAAACCGATTGTACCTTCTTGATCAGTTCATCGAGCTCATTGAACTGCACGCTGAGCGGTTTGGCCGTAAAGCACATGTCCTGCTGCTCCTTCGGTTCATTGCTTCCACCATCAGTGTTGTAACCCCTCAACTGAGATACATCGGACACCATGAAGCATCTTCCTCCACTGCTCTCCTCCTTTGCCACACAAGCCTTTCCATGAGTAGGCTTCCTCACTTCATCGTCTTCTGAGTCGGTTGACCAAACTTCCACGCTACCGAACTCATCATCAGCAACCGAACCCTGCACAATTAGAACATTCATGGAAGGGTAAGCGGTAGATTTCTTCTTTCTCATCTCATCAAGCCTTTTCTGCAACAAGGCTTCCTCATCCTTTTCCTCATCCTTTTCAGCCATCTTTTTGAGGACACAATCCTTAGCATAGTGGTTTTTCCCACCACAGTAGTAACAGCTTACTCCAGAATTACCATCTGCCTTCGGTTCCTTCTTGGGCTCTTCAACCTTTGGTTCATTGTTAAACTTTTCTGAGCTATAACTCCCCTGCCAGTTTTGGTTTTTGTTGCTGGGGAATCTCTTCTTAATGAACCTCTTAGGCTTAGACACCATCATAGCATAATCCTCAGACGTGAGGTCATACTCCTCCAAGTTGAGGTCTTCATCCTCCATCACAACTTTACTTTTTGACAGGAGGGCCAGTGAACCTAGGCTTGAAACAACGTTCTTTTCCTGCAGCATAATCTTCTCCTGGGACTTGAGAATACCCACCAGTTTCGCCAAAGAGTATGATTTAAACTGCTCATGGGCTTTAACTGTTGACACCACTGCTCTCCATTCTGACCTTAGACCATTTAAGAACGTAACCTTATGCTCGATAAGCTTTCTTTCGATGTCATGCTTGATCATCCTGCTGAGAAGATGATTGAAGCGATCGAACGTCTGGGTCACAGTTTCTTCGGCTCCTTGCCTGAATTCTCCAAACTCAGATAAGAGCAAGGTTTGGATAGAATGTTCAAGATCCTCGTCTGTAGAGTACAGTTCGCGAAGTCTATCCCAAACTTCCTTTGCCGTCGTGCATGAGCTGACCAACCTGAAGGTGTCGGACTGAAGGGCGAATCTTATCAATCTTAACGCCTTGATATTGCACTGGAATTTATCCTTTTCATCTTGCGCAATATCTTTAACATCCTTCAGCAGATCATTGTACTCCTTTTGAGTTTTGATAATCCTTGACGTTGCAGAGTGAGAAAACGGTCCATTGATAATTGCTTCCCATATGAGGTATCCATTATCCTCAGATCCTATAACGTAGTCTTCGAAGTGATGCGCCCAGACTTCATAATCAAGGGTATATAGGATTGGAATCTTCGTGGTTGAACCGATGCTGTTGGAAATATTGATGGGGTTTGATTGCGACTCGTCCATTATGATAAAAAAAAAACCTGTTTAAAGATCAGACTTGTAATAAATCAGATTAGGGCAAAACAATAAATATCAAGATACGTCAATAATGAGATGACGGCTCAATAAATATCAGTAATTGCAGAAAAACCCTAATTGAAACCTTTTCACAGAAAAGATGTGTATCGATTACACAGCCTCCTGCTCTGATACCAATTGATGAGATTAAAACTTAATCTTGAAGATCGATTAGATCTTAAATAGGTAAATAAGTATTAAACAGCAAGAACACGAAAATAAAGAACAAGTTAAGAATGAATCAAACTAGTTGAATGATTAAAACAAAACCCTCAGAAGAGCTCGATTAAGAGCATCAACTGTAGAGGATTAGTAGGTTTACAAGAACGATCAAAGAAATTTGTAATACTATCGTTATACTCTAGATCGATAACCTAATATGCATGCAAGCATATACTTATATAATAAATCTAAAAGGCTCTCGGTTGGACAGGCCCAAAACCGGAGTACAAAACAATTGGACTAATAGCCGAGCCCAATGACGCAACCCTTTAGCAGATCTTCAACCCAACACATGAAATAAGGAAAGTGGTAGGTCGTTGGAGACTGGGTGTGATATAAGACTACGATTGGTTAAGTAGCATTCACTTTTAGCATTAGATTTGGTTGCGTCAAGTTTGTCGGGTTGATATGATCGGTTAGAGCCATAGGTGGCGAGATAACTAGGGAAATTATTTATTGATGAGGCTTTCTTTCAGAATTTGTGCGGGGTGACTGTGTGTCTCTTTTGACTCAGGAACTGGGAGGAATCCAATGAATCAGAGAGTTGGTAGGTAAGTTGTCACCGAGGAGTTCTCGACTGCTTTTGGAAACAGCTAGGGGCAATATGATGAGTCGGGTGATATTATTTATTTGGGATTTGTGTGTGGATTCTCTTATTATTTGGGGAAAATGCAAATTCACTTGTAGTTTGGATTAAATAATCTCAGAGTAAATGATTTGACCGTATTGCATAGCTCTCCTCTCAGTCTAACCTTTGCACGGATGAATCTTCTACTCGAAGTATTATTTGTGTGACAACCTGAAAATTCCATTCTGTACAAACCATATCATTTCAATAGAAGTTATAGCAGTCACAGTTAATTTTCAGACTTTTTCGCGTAAGTTTGAGTAATTCAGGGTTTACACTTCAGGAGAGTGGATGCACTAGGGTTTAGTGCAACACTGTTATTCCAACACTCTGTTATATTAGAAATCATTTTTGGAATAAAAGTATTTTCTGCCAAAAATATCTCAGGACTATAAATAGAATTCTGAACCAAATTCACTCATTATTCGCATTTCCAACTAGAGAAAAGCCATTTTCTCTCTCACGGATCTTCGGGTTTTTATACCAAAACGTGAGTAACTCTTTCTAGTAGTGTTAGAAAGCTTATTATGTGTTTATAACATGATTTAGATGGCTAAATCACTAGATTTAGGAGTTTACTCCCCAAGGTGTTCTTGGGCGATAAACTCCTGAAACAAGGCCTAGACCTTCCCTTATGATATGATACTACTTTGGGCTTGTATAGAAGTGTATTAGGGACAAGAAATCAACCAAGAAACACATATGTTTGGGTGTTCACGGCCCAAGAGAATCTTGGACCGTGAACTCCAAAATCATGGACAAAAGGGTGCTTTTAAGGCACCTAAAGCCTTATACATTTACTAGGAATTGTTCCCACTTATTTGAAGAACCAAAACACATCAAAAACACCCCTCAAAATGAGTTCACGGCCCTAATAAGGTTCTTGGGCCGTGAACATCAATCAAAGGCACCAAAGTGTGCCTAAGGCCTTCATATGCTTGGAATAAAAGTCTAAAACCTATACCACATGTTTAAGGGACTTGAGAGCAACAAAAACACCATTCCAAGGGAGTTTACAGCCGTAAACTCGAAAGGAAATGGCCTTGGGGCCGTAAACTCCTCTAAGGAGTGTTTCTAGGCCTTAAACCCTTTCAAGAATTTAACCACCAAGTTGGAATAATTCTAGGAATCATTTAGAACTTCAAAACACAAAATACCACCAAGTTTGGGAGTTTACGGCCGTAAACTCAAGAGTTTACAACCGTAAACTCCATGTGTGAGGTGATGTGGAGAGTAAACTCAAGTATAGGGTCCTTTGGAACCCTAAACCCATGTGCCTTGTCCCACAATAGCTTAGATGCAATCCTTTTGGGCTTATAACACTTATATAAAGCGTTTATATGTTCTAGGATGTCTTAACATTATCAATTAGTAATTTAAGACTAATTGAGTGCATATATGTGTGATTATATGTTTATTAGGATCGTAGTGTGTGTACAAGTCCTCACTTGACACCTAACAATCCTACACCGTCCAGTTCATCCAAACCACCATCTACAGGTGAGTTCATACCCCTTAACCAATGATTTAAATGTTTTTAAATGCTTTATGGGGGGGGGGATACAAGTCAAATACTTATAGTTATTACATCAATCACATGTGATTAATAACTACAAAACTAGTGATTTCCTTATTGTTCAAATTGTTTATCAAACTGTTTTGCTTCAAACTATTTTACAAGTTCTTATACTTACCAAATACATTTGTTTAAACTCTGTTTTACTTATTATCAATTGCATGTATAGGTATGTATAGTTATATAAGCAATGTTTAAAAACTTAGGAAGGCCTGCTCGCCCTATTTCCTTTTCACGCTTGAGATGTGGTCTGGTGGGATATCGGGTACCCGTCCGAAGGTCGTTTAAATATTAGTTATATATCATGTGTACATATACAATCATAAAAGGTCCTTCCAGTTCATTCGTTACCCTTGGGTAGCAAGGGTATACTTCCATGTTCATACGTACCGATACATCACAAGTAAGTTACCATAGGGGTAGCACAAGAGGAGACTATTATTATTACTAGAACAATGAAACATACAATGAGTCAGTTCATTCATGAGTCAATACTTGCTAGATAGAGAGAGAACATTTGTTACAGCTAGCACACGCAGAACATTACAGTACATTACTATACTATTACATAGATATGTGTTACATGATTACGCTTTTATGAGTACGTTTACATATATTCGTTTACATGAGTGCGGTTACATACACTTTGATAGGACAAACATCACTAGGTGCTATAGCATAGAACAAGTTCAGGATCTAACTATACCGATGAATTACAACGCATTGTGGTAGTTATATCGGGTATACATGATCATAGTAATGTGGATGTTCACGGCTTGCATACAGGCAAGCGTCGTGTAAAGGTCCCAAAATCCCTTTGACATGGGAGCGTTTAGCCTGGGGTCTAGCCATCACATTAGGCCTTATCCCTCAAATAAGGCAATAGGAGTACAGAGGTTGTCACTTATTACAAATACTACAGTACTTATAAAGATTACCCTAGACTTAAGGTAATTAGTACGGTTGTCGTACGATACTACACCATAGTACTATCTCATTTTTCCCATTAACATTCACTTCGTGAATTTTCACACGATGCACGGTAATGTAGAATCTATATTTTTGGTTAATGATAGTCCGAATTGGGGAAAACACACACTCTATCAAGAGACATACACATAGACACTAGATGCCTTGGTAGAAGGCTACAGTTAGTAGGAAACATAGGGTTTTCTAGGAGAGTCCAAACATTATACAAAAGTATCTTACAGAAACATTTTACCAACGTTTTCATACAAACTCAGACATTAATATACTTATGATCTCACCAGCATTAAGCTGATACTCACTTTCAAAATAACTTGTATTCTCAGGTCACCACTAGACAGGTACAGGTGCCAGGCTTTTGAGAAGATGGAGTTCATTCAAGACTCATCTTATATTTTGATATGTATATTTTTGGTGTCTATAACTTTGACAGAACACACATGTATGAAATTATATTATTAATGCAATGGATGATGTTGTTGCTTGTTTACTATTATTCATTGTTTGTGATACTGTACATGACGTCCTCCGCCCCGGAACGTTTCCGCCGTTCTTGGTTTTGGGGTGTGACAGATTGGTATCAGAGCATTGTTTATAGTGAATTGAGTATATCAACCCATAAAAGATATACTAACTATAAATACATAGGGATCAGAACATTCTGTCCAAGAGTTATACTTTTAAATAATAAAATATTTAAGTAAGTATTACGTGCCTGCATTCATACTAAAATCAGTGTCGCAATGACAAGAACAAAAGTATTATGATTGTTGAGTATTACAAGTAAGCCTGGGGATATATGGTCAGTCTTGGGAATGGCATAGCCTGATCAACTATGCTGGTTCGAGGAGTGATTAGCATATGCCCAAGAATGGTTGTGATGTGGCAACAAGTCTACAAACTTACCAACACAACCATAAAGAAATACCATAGGGATATTTGGTCTTACTGTAATTATCTTAGCTAGTTTGTCTAAATTAGTTATTTCTTATATCCCTTTTCTCGCGTAGATTTTAATGGTTGGATTTCATCATGGCGACCCGTACTTTCCACCCAATGGAAATGCTGGATGGCTGGAGGCAGAGTCCGATGATGAACATCAAATCCCTTTGGATGATCATCAAGCAGATGGCTGCTCGGATGGATCTGACTCTGAGCCCGAAGTCAATAACCTACCTCAAGTAGGTTAAGCTCCGAATAACAACCCCCGACCAGTATTTCAAGGATCCACACCTCTGTGGGCAACAAACTTGAATACATGGAGCCATGAACAAGGTCAACCCATTCCCTACAATGGGGACAGAAGTTTCTACAACCTTACTAATGGAGGATCTGCTGACAGAGTCTTATCCATCATGGTTCGTAGGATTTCTTGGAAAACGATACTGGGTCAATCATCTGTCAATCGAATCTTGGAGATTGATGGAAACACTGGTGTTAATAGTGTCCGCATTCGCCAACTAGAGTCTGCTCATGAAAGGACACTGTTCCATAATGTAGCTCTTCGGAGAGAACTCACTGAAACGCGAGCTGAAGTCAGAGAACTTCGAGCTCAACAAGCAAGGGCTGATAGGCGTATGAGGGACCTAGAACACCTTCTGTCAGGATCAAGGACTCACTCTGGCAGTTCTCGTCGCCGATAGATCCTTATCAACTCCTCTTTTTGGATATAACCTAGTTATGTAAAACTTTGGTCTATTTTCCTATCTTGTAAATCATAGGCCTGTTAGGTCTTGGTTAGGTTGTAATTCTGTCAAAATTTTCCCATTTTGGTTGATGTAAGGCCTATTACTGTAGGCTGTTTTTCCCGAACTCCTTACATCAGTAATACCAGTAATATTGACAGGTACCTAATCATATGGGAATTAATATCCAAATATAATCATCTACTGGTTTAGATCTTCGTTCAATTGTATTGTTGGGCTATGGGGAGTTAGTCCATGAGTCTTTCTCATCAATTCTTCCTTAAAATTCTTATCAATGCTTTCATCATCATAAACTTATAGATCAAAGATGCCGCCTCGCAGAAATCCAAGGAGAAACCCAAATAACGAAACACCACCTCCTCCACCTCCACAACCACCTACTCCTCAATTCGACACGACAACTCTAAATGCTGCCGTAGCTGCGGCTGTGGCTTCCGCCATGGCCCAATATCATTCATCTGGTTCTACTGGAGGAGGAACCCCTGTTCAGTCGGTTCAGGTTGAAGCTCATGTGCGCTCGAAAGAGTGCTCCTATAAGGAATTCACGAACTGCAAGCCATTGTCCTTCAAAGGGACTGGCGGAGTCATTGCCCTCTCGCAATGGTTCGAGAAAACCGAATCGGTTTTCGAAACCTGCTCTTGTCTCGAGGAGAGCATGGTGAAGTATGCTGCTTGCACCTTTGAAACAAAAGCCCTAACATGGTGGAACGGCCATGTTAAGTCACTAACTCTTATAGTGGCTAATGCGATGGGCTGGGAAACTTTGAAAGACCTCATGATTAAGGAATATTGCCCGAGGGGCGAGATCCAAAAGCAGGACGAAGAACTGTGGAGCCTAACCATGAAGGGCTCTAACATAGTCGCCTACACCGCCAGATTTTGTCAACTGGTGGCCCTCTGTCCCAGCATGATTCGTTCAGAGGGAAAGAAGATTGAAAGATACATATGGGGACTGGTGCCCCCATACCAGGGAAATGTTTTGGCATCACACCCCACTACATGAGTACGTTTACATATATTCATTTACATGAGTGCGGTTACATACACTTTAATAGGACAAACATCACTAGGTGCTATAGCATAGAACCAGTTCAGGATCTAACTATACCGATGAATCACAACGCATTGTGGTAGTTATATCGGGTATACATGATCATAGTAATGTGGATGTTCACGGCTTGCATATAGGCAAGCGTCGTGTAAAGGTCCCAAAATCCCTTTAACAGTGGAGCGTTTAGCCTGGGGTCTAGCCATCACATTAGGCCTTATCCCTCAAATAAGGCAATAGGAGTATAGAGGTAGTCACTTATTACTAATACTATGGTACTTATAAAGATTACCCTAGACTTAAGGTAATGAGTACAGTTGTCGTACGACACTACACCATAGTACTATCTCATTTTTCCCATTAACATTCACTTCGTGAATTTTCACACGATGCACGGTAATGTAGAATCTATATTTTTGGTTAATGATAGTCTGAATTGGGTAAAACACACACTCTATCAAGAGACATACGCACAGACACTAGATGCCTTGGCAGAAGGCTACAGTTAGTAGGAAACATAGGGTTTTCTAGGAGAGTCCAAACATTATACAAAAGTATCTTACAGAAACATTTTACCAATGTTTTCATACAAACTCAGACATTAATATACTTATGATCTCACCAGCATTAAGCTGATACTTGCTTTCAAAATAACTTGTACTCTCAGGTCACCACTAGACAGGTACAGGTGCCAGGCTTTTGAGAAGATGGAGTTCGTTCAAGACTCATCTTATATTTTGATATGTAAATTTTTGGTGTCTATAACTTTGACAGAACGCACATGTATGAAATTATATTATTAATGCAATGGATGATGTTGTTGCTTGTTTACTATTATTCATTGTTTGTGATACTGTACATGACGTCCTCCGCCTCGGAATGTTTCCGCTGTTCTTGGTTTCAAGTATAAGTGTTCTTCATTAGTATATGGTGAGTTATTTTGTCCCGAATGGAAGCATCAAGATAATTAGGGTTGGTAGCGCTTTGTTTAAGTGTATAATTCAATGAGGATTTGGCATGGTAGTGGTTCAGTGTGGGTGGTATGTCGGGGAGTCAGACCAATTTGAGATTTCAGGTTTTGAGGATCATAGAAGTGGTTTTTTGCATGGGATTAAGGATTCGTTCTTCATCGGGTTTGGAGAGTTCTGCAAGGGATGGGTTCAGTTGCCTTTGGGAAGGTTGTGGTACGTGTAGGAGTTGTGATTTTGTTGTTCAAGTTGTATGGTATGCTGGAATGGTAAGTAATGATTTTGAGGATGAAATCTAATTTAAGTGTTGAAGAGTTGTAACGAATGTCCGAATCGTTACCCATTTAGGTTCGAGTGACGTAATATAGCCGATTAGGTTGTTCGGATTTGGATTTGGAGCTAAGGGGTATTTTGGTAAAATGGCAGCAGGCTTTTATGGGAATTGGATTTTGTTCGGGACAAGATTTATAACGAAAAGGTTATAAATCTTTTCATGGAGATAAGGATCGTCGAAACAATATTTATAACGAAAAGGTTATGGCCTTTGGAGTTTTTTAGGGTTTAAAAGGAAACCCTAGTACGCGGGGCGTACATAGGGTGTACGTGGGGTGTATTGGTGCGAAGAGTTGTATGTTGGGTATACATTGGAGTATGCTTAGCATTCAGAGGAGGAAGGATCGTGAAGCCTCGACCTCGTATTCTAGGCCTACTAGGATTACGTTGTGCGTACAAGGGACACATAAAACCCTAATTTTGAGCATTTTTACCCTATTTAAGCATCTTAAGCCTTTAGGGATGGTGACTTTACCAATCCCCAAACCAATTAAAACCATAAATCTACCCCTTAGCCTCCTGGTGGTGTTTTGGTGCTATTAAGAAGACTTTTGTGTCCATTGTTGCCTTTGTGAAGGAAGAAGAGAAGCTTGAAGTTGCCTTGCTTGGTGAGAAAGCTTTGGATCTAGAGTGATCATCTTTTGTGCAAGATTTCTGAGGTATCAAGTTTAAACCTTGGCTTGTAGATGTTTAGATCTCCTTATAGCTTATTCTATTATGCTTTTGGTTCTTTTTCGGTTGATGGAATAGTTTATACGTTTTGAGGGCTTGTCCTTTTAGACCCGAGTTTCTATTGGACTCCTTAAACATAAAGGTGCAAGATTTATGGTATTTATGTTCACATGCATGCATTAAATCAGTTATTAAGTGATTTTTAAGCTTAAGAGCTTCATTTAGCCATGCATTAGGGTAAAGTTAGCAACTTTACGTGATAATCGAGCTCAAGGAAGTGAGATCTATGTTTTGGAACTTTTGGCTTAAGGGATTAAGTGTTGAATCAAGTTTTGGGTTGAAAAGGGTGAGTACGTTGGGCGTACAAGCAGGTACGCTTAGCGTACAAGCCTCCAAGAGAGTGTCCTGCGAGTACCTGCTGAGTACGCCCCGCGTACTTGGTCTGTTGGGCCTCGCATGTTTGGCCTATCTTTTGGGCTTGGTTGCTTGGGGCATTATTGTTCCATATATGAAAAAGTTTTTTGTACTAGGAAAAAGTTATTGGGCTTTAGGGCAAGGCCAATGTAAAGTTTTGGGCCCGATTTTCCATAAGTGGACTTTCGATGTTTATTTGGTTTGTAGGCCTTTTGGATTTTAAGTTTGGGCCTAAGTCTTGGACCAAACTAGGTGAGGGGTAATATGGTATTTTTACGCCATGAATGGATTGTTGAATTTGGATTGGAACCCAAATGTTAATTGGGTGGTATTTGATATTGATAGCTCGGGAATTGTGGGACCAGAAGCCAGGGACTATCAGTGTGATTCATCTGTGGGAGGTGAGTCTCCTCTCTATACTATTGGGTCAAAGGCACCACCGTCGAACTATTGGTTTATGTATTATAAGAAGACCAGGGGGCAACCCTTGGCATTTGTATGAAATACCAGGAGGTGCCTCCTGGCAATTCTTTATTCAAGACCATAGTTTGGACTCTAGCAGTTAAGTAGTTAGTTAGTTGTAGATTGTGTGCTAGTTGTCTTTGTGATGCTTGCATGGAAGATTCGGAGGTGGTTCCTGGCACTTTTCTGTAAGACCCAGGGTTTTGGCCCCCGACTTGGCAAAGAAATACCATGATACGACTCATGGCATAATGGAAAGACTATGGTTGGCACATAGCACCTCCTATTGAATGTTGGATAAGTATGTTATGTATGGCTCTTATGTAATGTATGGTATGTGGTATTTAGGGAAATCACTGAGTTTTGTGCTTACAGTAGTTGTTTATCATTTCAGGTATGTCCGACTCGAATGGGAAAGGTCCGACTTGATTGTAGCGAATACACCTATATTTTCTGCAACCTTGAGATTTTGGGATTGTACTCTGATAACTGTTTAATATGAAATAACCTTAAGTGTTTTAGTAAATGATAAATGGGTGTTCTGGTTGTTTTAAAAATGAAAATTTTACTTTCTCATTTTTAAGTGTTATAAGTTATGTTTCTCCAACATCCCATATTCGAAGGGAAAAGAGAGATTCAGCTTATGACTTTTAGATTTCTGGTGTAGAACTAGCACGAGGTTGATGAGCAGGTGCAGAGTCAGGCACCTCTGATAGATAGAGAGTCATAATGTTATGATGGGCTTGTAAGTTCTATTATTGGATTTTCTATAAGTTTTATTTGAGCAAGGTTTAGTTCTAGGGGTGCCTCATCAAGTGGTAAACTGATCGTCCTTGCTGATTTTAAAGCTATAATGTTGAGGAAAGTTTATGAGGTGTCCATATAAGATTTGGAGTTTCCTTATAATTGACTTGTTATTATTTGAAGGATCATCTTGTGTTGTGTGATGTATTCTGAGAGTCAAGGTTAGCATATATCTGGTTGAGCCATTCTGCGGCTTAATGTTGTAGACGTCAGTTGATGATGGTTCGAACACTAAGTGGGGGATAACTCGGTATTCTACTTGGAGGATCATTGGTCGGTCTGAATTTATGGTTTCATCATAATGGGTTAAAGGAATATATAGTTAATTTATGATAGATTTTGGTTTAGGTTTGTTTCTACATAAGAGAAGGAAAGTGGGCTACCATCAAAGTGCTTGTGGTTAGGAAATTTCATGTTACGTTTCTCTAGGATCGGTCAGAGTTCACCATGGTTGTGTAGAGTTTAAGGATTGGTTAGATTTAAAGTGAAAAGCAAGTTGTTGTCAAGCTTATACCTTCAACAACACATGTGTTCTCATCGCATCAGTAATCACATGGGTAAGGAAGTTGTTAAGGTCATTAGTTCCTTTCGGAAGCGCTAGGGATTTTGATAAAGGAGCTTTGAGCTGATCGAGTCATGCATCGGATATAGAGGGCATGGTTAGCCCACGGTATGGGTTGGTTATCTTTGATTGAGATGGGTAATTGTTAATCTATCGATCGACCTCTGATTTCGACAAGAGTATTTTTATGTTGGCTTTGCTCAGTATGTGCGGGATTACTTTAGTTTTCGATCCATTTCCAATGGATTGGTCATTTCATTCCTCATCAGCATCTGAGAGTCGTTTAACGGTCTCCGACCAACACGAGTTGAAGGTGCAATTGATGCATCAACCATTCGACAGGTTTTGTAAGATGTATATCTTGGTCTCTATGTATATGTACACTCGATTGTTGGCTATGGAATTATTGTGCATATTGGGCTTGAGTTTGGTAAGTACCCTTGGTTATTAGAAGTTCGGATGTTGGAGCGGTGTTGTTCAGTTTTTCAGGTATGCTAATGGCCTATGTAGGTTCTAGTTTTGTTATCATGTGTCGGCTGGGTTGGTTTTTGGCTTGATTTGACCAGGGTGTTGGCAACAATTCTGGATAATTTTGGAATTCTTCTGTGAATTTGAAAGTTTATTGGTTTAATTACGCATTTGTAGAATCCGTTCAACATTATTTAAGGTGTGGGATCTTCTTTTGTTATTAGGATGGTGGTTTAATAACGGTTGGGTTTCCTCATTCTGTTCAATCCACTGGTACATCACCCTTGCATAAGGTTATGTTAAAGAAGGAACACAATCAACCTAAGGCGCATTGTGTTTTATCATGGGGAGTGTGGAATGTTGTGTTTCCAAGTTGGAGCAAGTATTCAACCGTCTATCCTATTTTTTGGATGCGTACAACCATGTTTTTTCTAATGATTTATTGGTGGCAGCCCATAATATGGAAGGATTGTTTGTTATAAAATTGTATGTCTCTTGTTGTGTTTGCTAAGTGTTGAGTGGGATGTTGACTGGATTGCTGCATTTCGGTAGGGGGATAGTCGTGTACCTATAGGCCTATTGTGAGCTGGTTTGGGGTGTTATTGATTGTGGTTGGTTGATGGAAATAATGGAGAGGAACCATGAGCTTCTCATGCTAACATCTGGACGGTGTCATGACATGTCCTGAACCATTTTGGATTTTACCTACGACTTATTGCTCAGTAGAAGACTAGTTTTTATCTAGCTTTTATAGAATGTAACTTGTTGGAAAAGTCATGGTTGTATATTAGTAGTTCATTATTGGGTTTCTTCATTGTGGATCCTTGTTCGTTTTATGAGAAGGTTTCGTGTGAGATAAGTTACCAGTGATCCAACTGCTTGTAAGTCTATTGAATGATTTGGAAGATAGTTGTGCATCTGATCCATTTTGGAGCTTAAATGTCAAACGAGATTTTGTATTGAACATGGTTATGCTTGTGCAATTGGTTGGTTAGTCATGACATGAAAGGAACTTAGGTGTGTAATTGAGGTCTTTTGTACAAAGGAATTTTGGACCCGAGTGGATGTGTGGGCGAATTTAGCCTTTGATTGTTTATTTTTCACTCCTACATATGCATGTGAGGTTGTCAGCTACGACGATTGGTTGTGGACTCTATTACCTAGTTATTAGTAAGAAAACGTGAGGCTCATAAAATCTTAGATGGGTTGAGTCTGTTAACTTTTGGTCAACATTGGTTGATGTGTAGCGTGGCCTTGTCTACGTGGAAGTCATGCATGATCTAGAAGTCGTCAAAATATGATTAAGGATTGAGTACCTCTTGGTGTTGGTTAGTTGCGGCGTGTTGGTGTTTTTTTCTTCGTAGAGTCGCCTGCTCCTTGCTGAGGATTGTTACGACTTTTATGCCAATAAGAGGTTGTCTATTTAGGGTATTGTTCCAGTGTTACTTTGGGCAAGACGTCAACCATTTGGAAGTTCCACTAGGAAATGGCTTATGCACCCAATTTTGGAATCATTGTGATGGTTGTTGTATATGCTGGTGCATTGGGTTGTGTTGACTCATGTAGAATAAAGTAGACTTGGAAAAACACATAAGGGATTTGAAGAAAAATTTGTAAGGGTATATTTCTATGACGAAATCTAATTTAAGTGTGGGATAATTGTAACATCCATTTCCTAGGATGCTTCTTCGAAGTTTATTTTATATAAACCTAATTTTTGAGGATTTTGTGTTGGCCACGAAGTGGTGACTAAGGACCACGACGTGACATCAAGTTAAGGAACACGTATTTATAGAGCACCACGACATGGCAAGGCCCTAGCCACGACATGGTGGTTGGTTTGGTACAAAACGCTAAATAGTTGAGTTTATAAACTATTTAAAGGCACTAAGTCTTAGGGTTTCCTCATTTGGCAACCTCTATCCTCTAAGATCATACCCTATCCAAAACCTAGCCTCTATATGTGTGTCTTGAATGTGTGAAGCCACTTTTGTGAAGGTGCATGGAAGAAGGAGTTCATTTTAGGGCTTGTGTGCTTGGTTCCATCTTAGATCTTGCATCTTCATCACATTTCTAGTCATTTGGAGGTATAAAGTCTTCACCTTGCTCATTAATTCTCTTGAGCTAGTTGTAGGTCATTTTATGAGCTTTTTGGTATATATCTTCTTGTTCTTGGAGTTTGAGTAAACTCCATAACCTGTGTGTGCCATATTTGACTTCTGGAGCATGGTGGTGGTTAGAAAGAGAATTTCATGGTTTTATTTTGTGTCCATGCCTTTGGTGCAACCATTAAGAGATTAAGATTTGAGATATTGGCTAATTCGGATGTCTTAATGGATAAAGTTGCCATCTAGACCTTGGGAAGCTTTAGATATGAGATTTGTGGTTCATGGGGTTAAGGGTTAAGATATTAATTCATTAAGTTGTGAGAGCCCGATTTCCATAACGTGTGCTTACCACAACATGGAGACTAGTGTCACAACGTCTATTTTTTCGTGTAACTACCACACACGTAGCCTATGGGTGTCTACGACGTGGAGGTTAGCTGAGACTAACTTTGACCGTTGACTTTTTGATTGGTTTGGCTTTTAGTCAAACTTAGAGGGGTGTTGAGCTGTAGTTTGAGGTTTAGCTTGTGATTGGTTTAAGAGGTTTGTGTAGCTGATTCTGTAGGTCTTTGAGTAGTGGATAGTCCGCTGAGTCTTATTTACTGATTGTTGTTATATATGTATTTGAGTTGCTGATAACTCCCATACTGTTGATAGTTCGCATGGTTGCTGATAACCTACAGGGTTACTAATAACCCATAGGGTTGCTTGAAGCTCATACGACTACTGATAGTCTTAGGGTTGTTGATAACCCATAGATGTTTATACTACTATGTTGTATGTGATATTTAGGAATGTTAATAGCCCTAGGGTTGCTGATAAACCATACTTGATTATTATTATGTGTTGTATGTGATATTTTAAGGAACTCACTAAGCTTTATGGTTTAGTTATGGACTAAATGTTTTTCAGGTGTTTATTGGATTGCGAATGCGGGATTATACACACACAACAATAGTTTTACAATGAGAGATTCCACATTTTCTTCCTTATAACTCTAATTTTGAATTATGGTTTACGAACAAATGGGATTGACTTGACTGTAACTTTATCAAAACGGGTGCTTATTCTATTTTTAAAATGAAAAATTCACTCTTGAAAATCGTACGTTACATCTTTGAAGACCAAGAGTGCATTTAGTAGGTACCAACACTTTCTCCATAATGCATTCTAAGATTAACAACACATTATAAAGAATCCAAGGTAGTAGCAACGTGTTTGCCAAACTAGCAGTATGTTTGACTTACTGGATCACCTTTGGCTTAGCCAAAAGCACATTTGGCTTTCTCTATAGGGATGGAGCACATTTGGCATGCCAGGAACGCATTATCCAAATGCTCCATCCTTAATACCAAAAGCCCAGAGTATTTCCAAATGATTCATCTTGATTCAGAATGTTCTAGCTTCATTCAGAATACTCCACATTAATTCCAGATGTCCATGATACATTTAACACAATTACTTTGGCCCTTTTAGAAAATCGCAAATCCTAACCATATGAAAGATCATGGATAGTTCATTACTTGTCGAATGGAAGTGTTGTTTTCTAAAATCTTTTCCAAAAAGTTGGGTGGTGATCCCAATACAATTGATTATAATTAATGTCCATCACCCAACCACACCGACATCCACATCCAAATCCAAACGCACATATACATCTATATACACACACACACACACACTCCTACACCAATGCCTACCCTACATCCATACCCAAACCTACCCTACCCCCACCTCTACCCATGCTTATAACTCTACCCACACTCACACTCACACTTACACCCAGACTCAAACTCATGCCTATGTTTATGCTCATAAGCCTACTCTCACGCACATGAAGATGCATACGTGCACATGCACATATTTTATTTTTCATTATTCAACTCTTTAAATTTGTACGAAAAGTGATCCTATTAATTGCTATATTAAGTGTAGTTATTTATATTCATTTTGTAAAGCTATCTTTTTTTCTTTATTTCTCTGTGCAAATTTAATTAAAAAAACATAAGCCAAGAGTTAAGTAAATGCAGTTTTTCATTAAATGGAAATTTATAATATTTATTAAAAGTAATAATAAGTTATAAAAATCAATACAAATATTTTGGTCGTATTATGTCATTACTTTTCATTTTGTGTCAACAAAACACATAAGATATTAAATTAGGTTTCAATTATTTGTTAAATTTCATTCTTTGCAAGAACATTCTTGAAACCAAACGTCCTTAACCAATTAATATAATCAATGTCTCGGTAGTTTAAAATTAACTGGTATAAGGCTTTGCCTTTTTATTAGAAGGCTTTTATTTGTAGTAGGCGGTGTACGTACTCATTTTTCTTATCTGAAAATGTATACATATAACTTAGTAATCCAGACTAAAGGCTCTAATTAATCCTATCATACCAAAGGTATTCGGTGGTTTACTGGTTTAGTTGGCGTTTATAATCTTATTACAGACAAAACAAAAGACATTGGACGTGTTCGGCAAAACTAGCTGGTAACGGGTAGTTTGTAGCTTGTAACATGTAGCGGATAGTATGTAGCGTTTTGTTAAACGCTACATGAAGTAGCTTTTGAATTTTTGAGCGTTTTATTTAAACTAAATGTTATAAGTTTGTAGTGCCAAATGAGGTTTTCTGTTCAAAACGGAACGTATTGTCAAACGCTAGAAACTAGAAGCTTTCAAACATCTTCTAAACGCTCCGTGTCGAACACGCTCATTTTCAGCTCATACATGCTATGCTTGGGTTTAACATGGAAATTTTCTTACAAAAAATTATAAAAATGATTTTATTAATTGGTTAACACGATAATTAAAACTTGAAAATTCAATAATGCAATACATACACGCCATACTTGACAATGGCATCTCCTGTTGTGGTATTCAGGTTATGCGTGCTCGCATGAACATACCCTCTTGCAAACCGGAAAAGCCCACTTCCTCCTATCACCGGCATCTCTCGCACCTTCTGAAACACCGGATTTCTCCCCAACACCGTTAAAGTACTCCCATTATACCTTCCTGTCATAAACACAAAATTCATCGCCATCAATAACCCAATTTCTTCTTGCGAAGCCAGCCCATACATCCCTTGTGCTCTCCCTATCAACTTCGAATTGATATCAGGTCTCTCTGTCAATGGATCATCGATCATGTTGACAAGGCCAAATCCGTTGGGTCTGGAGGTGTTGACTGGTGATTGTCGAACAATGGTGATGGAGGTGGGGTTAGAACCGCTCTGAACATCATGCCAGTAGAACTGGAAGTGCGTGAATTTTTCTGTTCTGAACTTAAAAGGGTTCGGTCTTATGGATCTCCAGTAGTTGTTGGTGGTTGGCAAACTTAGTGAAACGGTTGTGAGGAGGGAAAGAGCCAAGGGGAGCAGAAGATGTGCCATTTTCGGTGAGGAAAATTACAGTGAAGGGAGGGCTTGATTTGATTTATAAGAATGGTTTCATGGAAGTCGCTTTCCTTACCAAACACTCTCTTGGCCTCGAATTCATTATACTAATTCACATGCATTTGTAATGATCGTGTATTGAAAAGTTCTTGTATGATTAGCACTTCTAACCTACCTTCACATCCATGCCTTTTTTTAATTCTATAGATAGAATATATTTAATGAAGTGAACTAACCACTTTAGCTTTTATATTTACCAACGCAGTTAGCACTTTTTGATTTTTTGTAATAACGCCTTTAGTGCTTCTCTTAATTCTTTGTATTATACTTCTCGTCATTTATTATGTATGAGGGTTATGTACTTGAGATCTTGTCGACAGCTATATCTCTTATTCCTTAGCCAAAAAAGTCTGTACGTAGTTGTTGCAACATAGTATATGATACTCGATTGGTATATGTAAACTTTCGCAAAAAGAAAAATGAGAATCCGAACAAACTGTAGTGAACTAGTCACTGAAGATTGTAGCAACTAATCTAACAACAATTTTATTATAATAACATTGGTTTTCGGGATTGTGTGGCCAGTTCTCCTAAAAACCGGATCGATTCTTTTGGTTCTCATTCTTTGCAAATTTTAGGTATTTCAAATTCAATACCAAATAGAAATAGAATGACAAAACTGCAACCATATTCTATTATGACTAAATTACAATGTTGTAGTACAAGGTACCTATATGTTAGAGATTTTCCAAAATGTCACGTTGTCTTGTCCAAGGGATTCTCGGTCATCGAGTTAATTTGGAAAGCTCGGGCCGGTTCTCCTACACTGTGATATAACTCGGTCCCAACAAAAGTGAATGCTATGGTTTGGTCAATGCTTGTGGACAAGATTCCGGCTAAAGTGAATTTTTTAAAAGGGAAAATAGTGCAAATAGACAAAAAATTGGGGTTAATTTCTAAATTTAGTTGTACTACTAGAATTTTCCAGCTATAGGCATACATTCCGCGGAGGACCCTTCGCGGACCTCTGCGGAATGACGTCATCTCCGCGGAGAACCCGAAAGTCTAATTTTTTAATGTTTAAAAGATTGTTCCGCATAGGCCCTCTGCGGATTCAATAACATCTCCGCGGAGTGAGTTGTTTGGAGGTCATAAATTCCTCCGCGGATATGATGACGAGGAGCTCCGCGGTGAGAGTAATGTCTCCGCGGAACGTGTGGTTGGAACGGATTTTAGACGGTTTTTTTGATACAAAGTGTTCTTTTTCATTTTTTTAGCTCTATTATGTCGTTAGATCAGTTTCTTTTCATTTGATTTTCAAAAAAAAATATGAGTTTTGTTATTTAATGTACTGGGGGTTTTTGGCAGATAAGTAATGGGATTAACACCTACGTTAGAGCAAAGTTTAACAACTTAGGTTTACTGTTTCCGCCAAATTTTGATTGTCGAATATTGTTTGATTTGGCCAAAAGTAAGGCTAATGTGTTCAATAGTAATATATCATTGTCATTTCAACAACCGGCTCATGGGTATGTTATGAATATTTTAGACGGAGCAGATGTTCATCAACTTAAAAATGTAATTTCTGAAATGAAGGAGATTATGCATTTGTATTTAGAGGTGTTTCAGGGATTGGTTGAACAGACAGAAGCGGTTGAGAAAGTTGTACCATACAATGTTGAACACGTTGTATCTGATAATGTTGAAGAGTCTCCAGAAGAAGAAACTGTGGCAGTGAATACGGTTGATGAAAAAAATTATATGAGTTTGGAAGACTGACTGACAAAACTTTGTCAGATAGTGAAGAGTCAAATGAAGGATGGTTAGAAGATGAGTTCACACACGGGAAAAAAGCTTCAGACATATTTTACGGTATGCCAACCATACCTGATTGTCTTGATCTTATTGTTGAACCTGGACCATTTCGCAGTTTAGGTCCAAATGATGATATGTTTGTTCGTCAAACATATGATAACAAACAACAACTAATATTTGCTTTAAGTCTTAAAGCAACTAGAGAAAATTTTTCAGTTTAAGACCAAACATTCTAACAAAAGTCGTTATGAGGTATATTGTGAAATTGAGAACTGTAGTTGGCGTTTATATGCAAAACGCCTTGATCCCACTGATGAATTTGAAATCAGGACTTTCAACAACGTGCACACATGTTCGTCATTACAGATACAACCTAATCATAAGCATGCTAATAAAAAAGTGATGGGTACTATATTGCATGAGGTTATGGGAAAAACTCGTTCCAAGGTTTGGAGGCCTAATAAAATATCAAGGGATTTGATTGCTTTGCTGGAAATCAATGTAGATTACCAACATGCTTGGCGTGCAAAACAATATACTATGGAACTATTGTTGGGATCCTCTGAAAAAAGTTTTTCCAAACTTCCTATTTATTTTCACAATTTGAAGAGGCATAATCCCGGTACAGTGGCATATATTCAAACAGATGCTGAAGATTGTTTCGAGTGTTGTTTTTATGTCATTGGGAACACGGTAAATACAAAAAACTTGTTGTTATTTAATATATAAGTTTTTTTAAACAAATTATAAAGTGTTTATGTGTTCCATTTTAATATATAGTAGATACGAGCATTCAAACATTTTTGTCGTAAAGTTATAATTATGGATGGTGCCCATTTGAAGAGTGATTTTAAGGGAACCATATTGCATGCAGTAGCTATGGATGGGAACAACCAGATACTGTCCCTTGCGCACGGAATATGAAAAAAAAGAGTGGTCTTCTATGGACATGGTTTCTTGAAAAGTTGTATGAATGTGTTGGTGATTGTCAAGAATTGACTTTTGTAACTGATAGGGCCAATGCAATTTGGGTTAGTATTCAAAATGTTTTCCAACATGCTCATCATGGCTTGTGTGCTTTTCATCTACTAGGAAACATAGTACACACGTTTCGGAAAAATGATAAAACAAAAGTGTTGTTTTGGAGGTTTGTGAAAGCTTACAAAAGAAATGTTTTTGAAGAATTGTGGTATAGATTTAGTTCTACTAGGCCGCAAGTAGCAGCTTATCTAAGTGAAATCCCCCCTGCTAAATGGAATAGAGCATATTCGCTGTCGAAACGGTACGATTACATGACTTTGAACAGTGCAGAGTCCATGAATGCTTTATCTGTAGATGCAAGGAAGATGCCTAGAATACCCCTTCTTGAGTTCTTCCCCCTTCTTTTACAGGAATGGTGTAACAAGCATCGCATCAAATAAGGTATGAATTTAATTTAGACTTTAATTAGGTCGAATAATAAATTAATTATATATATCTTCTTTACAGGGAAACGTTCAACAGTGCTAACCGAGTGGGCTGAAAAAGTAGTTAGTAAAAATGAAGAGCGTACGACAGGATGGTCCGTTTCTGGCGTTTCAGATGCAATATATCAAGTTCATGATTTCAAACATGGTGGCATAGTTGATCTGAGACAAAATACGTGTACATGGAAATATTAGGAAGGAACTGGGTTGGCTTGTGTTCATGTCATAATGATCTTGAAGCACTTGAAAAAAACTAACTTCGGACATCTGGCTATAGATGCTTACAAAATGGGAACGTACCGAAGTACGTATGAGGAGCCGATTTACCCCCTTCTAGAACTGTGTGATTGGGAGATTCCTACTGAGATGATGGCTGTTAAACCCCCAATAATTGATACACATCAAGCTGGTAGACCGAGAAACAGAAATCGTATCCCGTCACAAGGTGAGGAACCTATAGTAAGAAGGTGTAGTAGATGTGATAGTACAACACATAATGTAGCGACTTGTCCGACATTGGTCCTAAAGAAACAAAAAAAGGCTACAAAAGTAGTGCGACATCAGGTAGTAACACAAAAGGGAAAGGGAAAGGGAGAGAAGGGACTCAGGAGACGCTAGAGACGCACGGGACACAAGAGACGTGTTGGACGAGTTGGACATAGAGAGAAGACTATTGTTCAACGTTTGATTTGAATGATTGATGTTGTATTTATAATTAATTATGTTTTGTTTTAGAGGACATTAACTTGTGTACTTTGAAATGGTGTGTTTATTTTAAAGATGATGGGTAATATTATGATTATATTACTACATAATAGCTAGTAGAATAATAACTAATACTCGAAGATAATACATTCAACAAACCAGAAACATATAGTAAAGCTAATGATTAGTCCGCATTACTGCCTTGTCAGTCCGCTTTACTGACTTGTCAGTCCGCAAAGCGAATGGTCAGTCTGCGTTACTGACTTGTCAGTCCGCATTACCTATCTTTTTATATATATAGTAAACCATGTATCTATACATCCGAATTAGAGGTAAGGGATCATTTCACAGAATGGCATTCAATGTACCAACGTCTTCAAATGCAGCTAATCTGTCTAATGTGTCTGCTCCAACAAATGGTACATCTCCATGGATGAAAACATAGATGTTGGTCCTAACACGATGCTGGATTACCAGTTACGAAGGTCTGCTGGTAATAGCTCCCCTTAATTGTCTTCTTGGTGATGAATGGTCCCGCTTAGTAGCTTTGTTCAACTATAAGGTAGGACAAGGACAAGAACGACTAAAACCCGATATTGTTAGTAAAGGGATGGATTTAAAGACTAAAGTCACATGGTACAATTGATGCTACAATTATGAGAAAATGCGATGCTCTAATGCTGATGATGAACAACTTCTTGAACATGTGAACGGATATTATTTATGCCAGTTTGATGAAACTGAGTTCGAGTATACGGACATTTGGAATATGGTTAGAAATAAACCCTTTTTCATGTAGATGACTCTTTTATTCGTAATGTTCTATGTAATATTTGTTAGTCGTTCATTTTTTATTTGTAATGTTTTCTATAATGTTATTATGTTATTTCAAATGTTTGTAATATATGTTGGTGAATTATGTTTCAAAAAATATATGATAAAAAAAGTTTTTTATATTAAACAAAACTACTAAGAACAAGTATTTCATAATAATGTATACAAACTTCCAAACATCAAGTTATTTAGTATCCCAAATAATATTTGTCATCCTATTTCTGTAGAGAAATCCCACATCTCTACATGGCTTATCACTCTTCACCGGTACCACCGAAGCAATCATTTCCATATACATGCTTACGAATACTCTACAATCCCCTCTATTAATAATATATTCTTGTTGTCGCGCATCTATAATATCAATAAACTCCACAATTGTGTTGTCATTGTGTCCATCGGGGAAATCCTTCCAGTAGTCAATCGCATCTAGCTCTTGGATTATACTATCTCCAAAACTTTTGAATTCTCCACCAGTCAAGTACGTTGTGAAGTAATTCATATATCGTGTTGAATCATAAATGTGTACTTTCCAAATATCTAAATGTAGCACTGCCAAAAACCAATCGGCATGAAGAACGTTTATGGGGAATAGAACCTGCAAACACAAACAAATTTAATAGTCATTAATTCGTTTCCTATATAATATAAATAATTAATAAACTTAAGTAACCATATCCACATCCTTCCATTTAGGATGGCCTCCGACACCATTTGCTATATTCCTAAGAACATATGTTTTTCCGTTTTGCAAATATAGTTCTTCAGGTAATATCGTCCACCTTGCGTTCGCCGACCATCTTTCGATGAGCAAGGCACTCCATATGGCAATATGCTGTACATTTTAAGATAAAAATATAACAGTTTTTTTTATATAAATTATCGTCTAAAATTGTAGTTAAAAATTATATTTAACGAATGTTACCGAAGAAATTAACCACCCAATGTCAGTAACTGCAAGTAACCTCGACCAAAACTCCACATCTAGTATGAGCATATGCAGCCTATGCTTAGTGTTTAGGTTGGAAGAAATCGAATTCCATTCCTTCCAAAAACTCAACGTACTGACAGCTTCAACACTATCGAGCAGGAGATGATTTGAAACATCATTACTCTCTTCATTCACAATGTCTTCATTTGGTTTTCAGGACTCTTCACCACTTTTTTTCTTTGCTTTAGTGATTTTCTTCATTTTCTTCATTTTTGGTGTGAACGTCCAGAAAACAATACCTATTGAATTTCTGAAGTTCATATTTCTAATACCAGATGTTTCGATAAGCCTTTATCTAAGCTTCTTAGACCTATACACCTTTGCCCTAGATAGCTCATATGTGTGTCTTAACTAATTAATAACTTATATCAATAAGTCCCAAATGTTAGACTAATTGCCAAATCTCACAATTCGAACTATGGAAAGGGATGCCGTAACCATAATCGAATTTGAGAATATAATTTTCACAATTGTTATCTTCTTAAAATCTCTCTTAGTGAAAGCATTTCCTCACAGTCATTTTCATGAAGGAGGGAATCTTATGAAACTTAAATTTTATGGTGTATGTGTTCCTATCCATCTGAATTTTTCAAAACCAAGTTTGCGACAAATCCAAACTCATATGAATTGAACTTTCTTGATTTCTAGCCTTGTGGTAACATGAGTGCCCACCATGTCTTCCATGTAGTTTAGCAACTTATCCTTACATATCAATGTACTTTCCATCGATCAAGACACTTTGTCTTTATGCTTTAAAATGAGAGCTCATAGAACTCAAATACATAATTAACTCAATTGGAATGGCACAGAAACAAAATAATGTCAACACGATAGGTTGTAAACCTTAAGTCGTGTGCTAGTGATGATCGATAAGGTTTATTCTTGATTTGTTGTTGAAACCTTTTTCAAGATCATTAAAACTCCCACTGACCTCTTGACATATATGATTCTCTTGTCAGGAAACTTTCCTAGACAAAATAAATATTCAAGAGTTAGTGTAGTTCTTATCAAGACAAAACACTTCACATAATTGGTCCTAGTTGGTCTTTGTCTTATCCAAGACATCACAACTTACCAATTTCAAATGTGCAATAAGAAAACTTTTCCAAATTCCACATTTGTTGAGCGTTATAAACCTACTAAAGACGTGTCACTCAATTCGCAATCTTGGATTATGACTCTAAGATTCGATATTGGAACGAAGTATGATTGACTTCTTGATTTGTCCATTTCCACAATTCCTGATTCCTTTTCTTAAACATACAAATATACTAAGACTCACTTAGAGGACCAATTGAGATATGGTTCTTAATCATTAAGACTTTATCATAAAACACAATAAAAGGTACTCTCCTTATTCTTAGAACAGAGAAACTTTTATCTTTCTGCCTTCTTGATTCTTCTTATTCGTTCTGCCATTCATTGAAACCTTTTTAATTAACTCAGAATTACACTTAATCTTATAAGTATAATCATATTTACTAAGGTTTAGTAAATCATGACGAATATCTTTATCACTCTTGTGGTGGACTTGATTGATGCACAACTTTATGAACTCGATCTCCTAGTCCTTCACTTGACTCTTTGTCAATGAATTAGTCTTGAATTTCCAATTATAAAGTTTCTTATTCATCACACAACCAAGTTGTATGATTCCAAGTTTCTGTCCAATTGAAACTTGGACGATGAGAAACTCTCCGTATTTGGCAAATTCTCGACATTTCCACAAATAACATAATTAAGAATCAAATCCGTTATTGCTAATAATAGAAACCTTCAAACATCATCTTTTCATACATGTCATTGCAAGGATAAATAAATAAGATAAAATCAAAATTCATTTTATTACGGAAAAAATTTGTCCTTACAATGCAATTCAATTGAAAAACTTTGTTATTACATATTTCTTAGCAATCTATTCTAACTCCAAGTAGTAGCTCAAGAATCCAATCTTCAAGCAATGCGATCGAAATCCATTTCTTCACGATTAGATTCAGCTCACTTCTTCCCTTAAGCTTCCTCTCTTTTCTTCGATCCTACAAAACATCAAAATGTAATCTTATCACATCATGTATTAAGAATCTAGAATAGGAACTTAAAATAGTCATTTTAATGGATTTTTACCTGAAGTAGAGCCATACGTCTTGACTCTCCCATCTCGTAGATCTCTCAGGTAAATAGGGCAGCTTCGTCTCCAATGCCCCTTCTCTTGGCAATAAAAGCAAATGGACTCCTTTGGCACAGCACATGGGATAATCTCATGCTTAGTCCTTTCTGGACTTCCACTGTTGCCAACGTCCATTGAAGTTTGGGAGTTTGATTCACTAGAAAAATTTGCCTGACGAGCACGCCAAATCATTGCTGATTCAGCAGCTATAAGCAAATAAGTGAGATCGATGAGGGTCACGTCGTGTTCTAGCATATAGTACTCTCTAACGAACTCACTATATGATTCAGGAAGTGACTGAAGAACCCAGTCAACAACCAACATCTCTGAGATATCGACACCCATCATCCTTAACCTATCAATGTGAGACTTCATCTCTAAGATGTGTGCACACACAAATTTCCCATCTTCGTGTTTACTTGCCAAAATGGCTTGAGTGAGCTTGAACTTTTCAAGCCTTCGAACTTGTGGGTCAGGGAGAATAATTGGAGGAGGTGGAGGAAGTGAAGCATGATCTCTGGTTCCTCGATCATATCGTGGAATATCATCTCCATTTGGAAAACTTGTTCCATGGGATATGGGAAGATCATTGTAAGATTCAGACATCTACAAAACGGGAGAAATTCAAGTCAAGTTGATTAGAATCCTTGATGTAACACCCAAATGAAACATCAAGGCTAGGATCCAACACAATACTCTACAACCTAGAAGAGGGATGCTGTAATCTAGTTGCAGAATATTGAAGGTAGGTAAATTACGATTTACCAATTTCCACCATGAAAAATGAAAAAGAAATTTATATTTTAAATGAATTGAAACTCCTAGATCTTTTGAGATTCATTGAACTTTTCAATGGCATGTTTAATCTCGATTATGCCCTACTACTTGCAACTGAAATGTCGAGGATCGCGAACAAGGTGTGAATAACCATGCGAATCACGTGGTGCACCCAATATTACTATCACCTAATCTTTGTGCCGGTTAGCCACACACGCTCCATTGATTTATGATAAACATCGAGTCACCCTTCGCTACCAATGTCAAACCCAAATTAGTTTGTCGGTTAACCACACACGCTCCACTAACGTCTCGGAAAGGGTACAAAGTGTTGTTCCATGGATTAGCATACAATTTCACATTTTTTCTAAAGTAACTACGATTTGGGAATTTGAATAAACATTTAGTTACTTTGTACTTCATCATACTTATAATGGAAAGTTTCTGCCATATCCTACCCGTTTGACTAACGACCCTCCACTAGTCAAGAGTGCGGTGGGTAAGAGTGGATACCCATTCAATCTCCATTTTATAGGCAATTTCCTTAAACACCCCTTATAGACCAGCTTCCTGAATGAGGCCTACTAACGGTAAGACTGACTCTTTACTCATACATATATAATATTAAACTTTTAATGTTACATATGTATAGTATAGGGTGTATTTTTACATTTTATTAAATACTAGGTGGTTTTATTAACTTTCTCTTTTAATTAAACCTTTAATTAATTTAACAAAACCATGAGGGTGTAATTTGAACTTTTTTTCAAAATACTAGGGTTTTAAAATTTACCATTTCAAAATTAAACTTTTAATCAACTTTTAAATTCCAGAACTTGAGGGCAAGTTTTGAAACTTTTTAAAACATTAGTGTTCAACTATTTAAATTTCAAAAACTAAAACTATTATGTTTAAATTTAAATTATGAAACCTAAAGGGAGTAATTTGAAACTTTTCCAAGAACATTCTAGATCAACAATTCAAATAAGGCAATTATCTAATTTTGACCTAGTCAAATTTCCTGCAGGATAATTCATCAAATAACTCAAATAATTAAACATTATCTTATAAGGTAACAAATATTAGATTAAATGGTTATTATCTACTATTTTGTTAAGGATATTCACCCAAAATCAATAAAAAGTCGGATTTTATTAATGAAAATTGTTTTGGTAATTATCCCACAGCAAAATTGGCAAGAAAATCGCAAAAACGGGTTGCCAGATCCATGGACTCGCCGAGTCAGGGACTGGACTCGCCGAGTCGACTTGACTCGCTGAGTTCATTCACTGACTCATAGAGTCAGTAAGGCAGAGGGCAAAAAAACTTCGTTTTTCTTGCAAAAATCGACCAATCAAGCATCGAATTCACTAACAAACAACCCTAGCCCGTGATACCACTTATGGGTTTTGAGCAATACATCATTCCTATGGTGTACATGGAAACCATAATAGCTTTAAGATCTCGTTTGTCTAATGAACATGCAATTGAATATCCAAAGCTACAAACCCTAGATCTAGCATACAATTAATCATATTAACAAAAAATAGGGTTTAGATTTAACCTTTGATTGTTATATAGCAATAACAATATAATCCTTGGCTTCAGAAAGCTTAGTGCCAAAAGTGTTGCACCTCTAATGGATTCACAAACATCACTAAGCAACTTGGATGAAGAGGGAGGAGAGAGGAGCCACCAAAAACGGCTGGAAACCCTAAAGGAACACTTAGCCACGTTTTTGGGTCTCAAGGGTTCTTTAAATAGGTAGGCAATTAGGGTTATCTAACAAGGAAACCCTAATTTGACTGTTTAAGCCCTAAGCAGCCCATGGACCACCTCTGGAACATGCCTTGGATGATTTCTAATGGGCTTCCCCATAGAATTTGTCCAACCTATTATTCCAAGGTAATCCATAGCCCAATTGTAATTATCTTATAATTACAATTCCAGTCCCCTAAGTTTAATTAATCTCTTTTAGCCCCAAAATTAATTCTTTATTAATTCTTGACTAATATATATTAAACAATATCATTTCTCTTTTAATATATTATTCTCATAATATATTAATAAATCATAATTAAACCTTTCTCTCCTTAATTCATCCTACATATTGCTATGATGAAGACAACCCAAAATGACCATGCTCAAAATCGGGTCAAGTACATACCAAAATAGTTATGGACTTAGACACTAATCCAACAGTAAAGGCAGCGATCGAAAGCTTAATACTGCTCACAAATATCATCTTTCTCACTCTCACTCACAGAGTGATCATATGGGAAAAGAAAAGCTCTTTCAAGGAGTTGAAAAGATGAGGGTGCCTAAACCTAAATTGGAGAACCGAAAGATTACTAATGTCAAATCTAAAACTGATCCTAAAATACTCAAATCAGATAAAATCAAAGTTTTCACCATAAAAAGAAAAGATGAAACAACAGTAATAAAAAGAACCTTTCTTGTTGATCTTTCTCTTACAATTCCATGTTCTGTAAAAGGCTCACAACGACCCAAGAAACTTTACGTTCCTAAATCTGCTTAATTTTTATAGGTAATACGTGACGAGCAGTTTGATGGTGAAAGGTACATAGATAGTGGCTGCTTGCGTCGCATGACAGGATGAAAGGAGGAGCTAAGGGAATTTCGGTCCCTTCAAAATGGTGGTTGTGTCAAGTATGGTAATAATTCTTTTGGCACAATCAAAGGCTATGGCATGATTACCAATGGTGATTTCTTAATACGAAAAGTGACATATGTTGAAGGTCTACAACACAACCTCCTAAGTGTTTCTCAACTAGTGGTTGGTACCGGGTTAAAGGTTTCGTTCGATGACGATGGCTCAGAAATTATTGAAAAGAAGACTAACAATAATTTGCTAAAATCGAAGCTAAAATGTGAGATGTACCCTTTGAATCTCAATCCCATATGAGGAAAACCAGCAGTTTGCTTGCTAACAAAGGCTCATTCAGACGAAAGCTGGCTTTGGCACCGAAGACTCTCCCATCTCAATTTTAAATACATCAACAAACTGGTGCTTGGGGATCACGTTCGAGGTCTTCCTGTTCTGAATTTCGATAAAGAACACATGTGTGCCGCATGTGAAATAGGAAACAAAAGTCAGCAGAGTCATCCCTCACGAATCAACACAAAATTTATTGAACGACTCGAATTACTGCATATTGATTTATGTGGTCCTTCTTCAATCGAAAGCATTGGCGGTAACAAGTACATAGTTTTCATAGTGGATGACTTCTCTCGGTTTACTTGGGTGTTCTTTTTAAAGCAGAATCAGAGGCAACACCCAAACTTAAACTCTTTATCAAACAGATAGAATTTCAACTACGAAAGGTAGTTCGCAACATAAGAAGTGGCAACGGCTTGGAGTTTAAGAACAAAGACTTTGAAGATTTTCTTCCAGAGAAGGGAACAACTTACAACTTCTCGGCTCCATATACTCCACAACAGAATGGGATTGTCGAAAGGCGAAACTGATCTCTATGTGAAGCAGCCCGAAACATGCTACGCTTCGCTTCTCTACCTCTATACTTCTGGGCTGATGCCATTGTTGTTGCGTGTTTTACACATAAAAGTTCTTATCTCAACAAACGTTTCTCAATCACTCCCTATGAGATCTTGAATAACCGAAAGCCCAATGTAAAGTTTTTCCACGTGTTCGGTTCAAGATGCTTTATCTTCAATTCAAAGGAGCACCAAAAGAAGTTTGATGTCAAAGCAGACGAAGGAATCTTTCTAGGTTATTCCTTAACCTCCAAAGAATATAGAGTTCTCAACAAGCGTTCAAAGAAAATAGAGGAGACCTATTATGTTACATTCGATGATAACTGTGTCAAGAAACTGAAGACAACCGAAGGTCTGTGGAGGAAATATTTCCCATTTCTGGTCAAGTTACGGTACCACTTTCAAATCTCTTTGAGCAGTACATGCTGTTGTTTGATGAACCAGAAAACGCCATTCACTCTAAATCTGAAGCTTCAGAACACAAGATAGATCATTTGAAGAACATAATCGATGACGCTACAAAGAAAATGGTAGATGAACAGCCACAAGCTACCGAACAGTCTAACACAAGCGAACCTCCCATATATAGTTCTTATGTGCAGGGGGAGGGTTCGTCTCCTCCAAATAACCAAGATTCATCATTCTAGGGGGAGAGTCCATCATCATCAACACTAACCGAAAGCCAAGTCTAGGGAAAGTATTCAGAGCTTGAACCGGAGGAAGTATCATCGTTCGAGGGGGAGAATGCAAATTCAAATGATGATGAAATTCAATCAGAACTTGAAGAAGAAGTGGATGCTGAATTGGATCCCTCTTATGATCCTAATTATCCACCACTCACCAAATGGACCAAAGATCTTCCTTAAACACAAATTATTGGTAAACCATCAGAAAAAGTTCTTACATGCTCTCAACTGAAAGCGAAACAAACTGCACTATTCTCAAAAGTGGAATTTTTCATGTTTAATTCGTTCGTCTCCAAGGTTGAACCGAAGACTATCAACACTGCACTCGATCATTCTGATTGGGTACAGGCCATGCAGGGCGAACTCAGTTTGTTCGAGCAAAACAAAGTGTGGAGACTGATTCCAACTCCAAAGGATACTTCTGTGGTTAGAATTAAGTGGGTTTTCAGGAACAAGATGGACAAGGAAGGAAACGTAATTTGCAACAAGGCAAGATTGGTTGTAAAAGGTTATTGTCAAGAAGAAGGCATTGATTATGAAGAGATCTTCGATCCCGTAGCTAGGCTGGAGTCAGTTCGTATTTTTTTGCCTATGCTGCACATAAGAACTTTGAAGTATACCAAATGGATGTGAAGTGTGCCTTCTTAAATGGAGAACTAGAAGAGACGGTGTATGTAGAGCAACCACTGAGTTTCGTGAACATGAAGTATCCAGGTCACCGCTACATTTTGGACAAGGCAGTCTATGGTCTCAAGGAAGCACCAAGGGCATGCTATGAAACTCTGACTAGATTTCTTAAAATGTCCAAGTTTAAACAATGTTCGGTTGACCCAACCTTCTTTCGAAAGAAAGAGGGTGACCATCTTATGATAGTTCCAATTTACGTTGATGATATCATCTCCGGCTCCACAAATCCTAGCTTAACAGTTGAATTTAGGAAGATGGAGACTAAATTTGAAATGAGCTTAATGGGTCCGATTAAGTTTTTCCTTGGCTTGAATATTAGACAGGGTTCTGAAGGTATTTTTTTTTAAATCAAGAGGCTTACAGGAAGACCTTGTTGGCCAAGTTTGGAATGTTGGGAGATTAAAAAGTGAAGGTTCCTATGGAATTTGGCACAAAGTTAACACCTTCTCTGGACAAACCGGCTGCTAACATGACACTCTATCATCAAATGATAGGGTCGCTAATGTATCTAACACCATGTCGACCAAACATAATGTTTTCTGTTTGATATTGTGCTAGGTTTCAAGCTAATCCACGCGAACCTCACCTGCTAGCTATGAAGAATATCTTTCGATACCTGAAGCGAACTTCTTCGCTCGGTCTATGGTACCGAGCCAAGTCAGGGTTCTTTGTCCAAGCATTCTCAGATGCTGATCTTGGAGGATGTGGACTAGACCGAAAGAGTACCATAAGAGGATGCCAATTTTTGGTTGGCAAACTGGTTAGTTGGCAGTCAATGAAACAAACATGTGTCTCACTCTCAACTGCCAAAGCAGAATACATAGCTGCAACAGCGTGCACCTCTCAAGTCATATGGATACAAAGTCAACTTCGAGACTATGACCTGAACATGAAGAAAATCCCACAATATTGTGACTCAGAGAGCGCAATTAGAATTTGTCATAACCCAATTCAACACTCAAAGACGAAACACATAGCACCGAGGTATCACTTCATCAAAGATCATGTGGAAGACGGTAATGTGGGAATTCTTTTTGTTAGGGCCACTGATCAATTGGCAGACATCGTTACTAAAGCCTTGCCTGAAACCAGTTTTAAAAAATCCTACAAGGCTTAGGAATGATGGAAGTTGAATCTGTACCAAAGTCACTTTCACCTCAATAAAAGTTGGAAGCACAAATAGCAAACGCTCGGTCCATTTCGGGTTCGATTCTTTTGGGAACCAAAGTGAACCGAACGCTCGGTCCATTTCGGGTTCGGTCTTATTGGACTCGGTTGACTTCTCTATTCTCAAGTGACGGTTTCAGTTGTATAGTATCTACACACTCTTTTCTTATAATTTATTGCATGTTTTTCCTTTGTTTTCATAAAATCCAAAAAAAAATATTTTTTTATTTCTGTTTTTATTTCTTTTTCAGAAAATCTTTTAAAATTCAAAAATATTTTCATTTCTGTTTTTATTTCTTTTAAGAAAATGCAAACCATAACTCAAAAATATTTTTCTTTATTTTAAATTATTCAGTCTTTATCTTATCAATGTATAAGGAACATTCTTGATGATAGAGCTGGGATAGGTATAATTCTTTATCTTTATATTAGCTAAGTGTCCCTAAAAGCATGTTGTTGTATGTTGACCCAAGCCTCTAAAGATTTTGAGTGAAGCCTTAATGACTTGATTTACACCAATCATGTCTTCCCAATTAGGCTGAGAAATTCACTCTCATCATGAGCTACCTAACTCTACTCGAACATGAGTTAAGAGTTTTTATGCTTGGTCCTATTTTATAGCAGAGGTACATTTGTTCTTTAACTCACTTAATCTTATTCTGCATTAATCATTCATTTCATAATTGTAACCCTTGAGACTCTTAGCACTACCACTGAGGTTTATGGTTACACAACTTCTGTGTTTATGATCTTAGTTTCGTGTCACAACGTGTTGAGTGAAACGTAAAATTAAATACCTATAATGCATTGACGGTGAACGAACAAACGTTCTAGCTTTCACCTCGAATTAACGAAACCACTTTTGTGGATGTATCCTGAAATCTCCTTTTATTTTTTGTGAGATCCTTATGAAAATGTCTTTCACCAAGATTTTTCTTCCCAAAGGATCCATATTTTTTTAGATTTCCAATTAATAAATATCAACAAGTCAATAAATATGTCACTAACCTACTTGTTTAACAGGCCACACCGGTCTCACAAGTACTTCGTTCTATTTTGGTCTTATGTCAAGTATCGAAATCTAGAGTTGAAGCGAAAGCCACCCTTAATAGCCTTATATATAAAAGATGCCTTTCAATATTTCTCAACAAGTACTTGATCGTAATTCAACGGGAATCTACACAAGCACTTTGAAGTCTCTCTTGACTTTGAAGGAAGAGATTCATGCCCGAGATCCACTGCTTTATGTCTTAAATGACATCACAAAATCCCACAAATAGTTTGATTTATTTCTTTATCTTTGACACTATCTTGTACGAAAATCTTGTATTTTCCAAAAAGTCTAGCTTGTTGGTTATTCACAAGCTATTCATAATAATACAGCTCCAGTTCCTAATGATATAATGCAGTTATTTTCAAATGAAGGGATGCGTAAATATAACACCTTTCGTACTTATGGCGATAAAGATTCCATTAAAGGTTCAAAGGGTGAGTCAGCAGGAAGTCTAAACGATTGGGGATTTGAAAAGAGGATATGTAAGGAAAGGAGCGTGTTTCTGAACCGTTACCCACTCTTGCGTCATCTGTTGCTTTATCGGGGCTACTAGTTCTCAAATCACGCCTTTTTCAGCGAAGTTTCCCAAATTGGTGGAATCATTACTCCGTATTTTTCTCTCTCCACTAAATTGTATATAAGTGTTTTGCTAACCGAGATCTTACTCTTTACCCTTCTTCGACTCGCTCAAGCAAAAAGACGATCATTGTTCATCTTCTTCTTCTTCAAGCTCCACCAATGGCAGAATCTTCCTCTGTTCAAGAAACCACTGGACGCTCCACTCTTCTCACAATCAAGGCTAACAAGAATCTGTTGATCGATCTTACACCGTTCCTCTATGATACTTACATGTATCTAGTGGTGGAATGCCTAAAATATTCCCCACTCGTCAAGGCTCTCACAACGGTGGAAGTCGTACCAATGACATACCTCTCCTAACTTTATTCCACTGCTATGTACGACAAAGGTGCAGAGAAGATTTACATTGACATTCTCAACCAAAAAGATTCGATCTCCAAGACTCGATTTTGCTCGTTGCTAGGTATTCCTTATGACGAATCCATGGTGAACCCTGATTCCATCTCCACAAGTCAACTTTTCTCTATGTTCTACAACATGGGGTACATTGAAACCCTAACTATTGTGACCAAGTTCAAAAAAACATGCCTTCCTCCTCAATTGAATGGCCTCTTCACCCTTCTTTTCAAATGGCTTTCTGAACATAGTGTTGGATCTGATGGTGCTAGTAAGTCTTTCATGACTCTTCTTTATGGAATGTACACTGGTATGAATCTCAATTATGGTATGGTTCTATGGCTTCAACTTGTACAAAGTTTGTCATCTTCTTCTCGCCACACAGAAGTTTCTTGTTCCTGATATTGGACCATTATCACTCGATGGATTATGGAGCGTTATCATGTTCCTATCATGGCAAACTCACTTTTCTCCACCATTGCTACCTTTCATACCACTAACATCATTGTCACTCATCCGTCGAAGTTTCACTTTGTTGGCTCAATTCCTGAGGCAATGTATGCCTGTGTGTCCCCTGCGAACAAGATTATTCAGGAGTACAAAAAGCTCCCTGCTTCTGGTCCAAGGGAACTTTCTCCTGAAATAATTAAATCTCTTGAGGAAGCAGACAAACCTGCTAAGCGGGGCAAGAAGCAAGAAGCAAAAAAGGTGGATAAAGGAGGTCTTGTAACAAAGGTTCAGACTCCAAGGAAGCGAAAGTCTGAGAAGGCAGCACCTTCCCAGCCCAAGTAGAAGAAGACCAAGAAACCTGCTCGGAAGCTTATTCTTCAATCATCAAGCGACTCAGACTCCGAGTACGTACCTATTGGTCATAAACACCCCATTCCTACCGAATCTGAGAGCAAAAGCTCAAATGATGAAGGTTCGGCTCATGATGGTACCCCACCTCGTTTGCGTACACCAGAGGTACATGTTTGCTCCAAAGAACCTTCTCTTCCACCTGTTTCCATTCCTATTTCCTTACCTCCCATCTTCCCTGGCATCACATCACAAACTTCCTCTACCATTCCCATTCCTACACCTATTTTCTCTTAAGCTACAACTACAACCACCGCTGGAGTTCAAGCCAACGTATCTGATATGGGGGTTTGTTCTTCACCACCCGAAACCCCTATTACCACCAAACCTCTATCACCTACCCAATAAACTGAAACCAATACCATTCTTGGTGGTGAGGACTTGGAGTTTGATTCTACTTACTTCAGTCCTTATCGTGTCCAAAGTGATGATGATGAAGACGCTCCTCTTACCAAGCAACATCTCAAGGTTGTGACTGATAAGCTTGATCAGTTACTTTCTTCATCCACTGCTGGTAGGTATTCAGAAGCTGCTCTCAAAGCTTTGTTCTCTTACGTATTCAAAGAACATGATTCCTCAATCTCCGATGCTGCAAAGGCTATTGCCGCCTCTACCTCCCAATGCAAGAAGGCTTCACTTGCTATTGAAGCCTCAACAAAAGATTTCAAGGAAGAGACCAAAAAAGTCGAAAAACTAGTATCATAGGCTCAACTATTTCTGGATTCTTTGCAAGCAGCTGCTAAAAAAACGCACAAACAGTGAACACATCTGTTAGCACTCTCACATGTTCACGAGAGGCAGAGATGACACAACTTGAAGTGGCTCGAAAAGCAATTGAAGTTTCTAACGAAGAGATTCATTCTAATTTTGATACTCGCTTAACTAAGCTTGAGGCCGGTCTTGCGGTCGAAAACAAAATAATGGATGAGCTGGACAAGCAAACTTCCCAACTCAAAATTCAAAATTTAAAGCTCTGGACCGCAACTACAGAGCTTGAAGATTTAAAGTCTAAACGAGAGGTGATTCGAAGCTCCGTGGGTGATGTCCTTTCAATCTTCTTGCATCTCCTGGACGCCCATGACTCCATTTTGACTATTTCCATTCGACGTCACTTAGCTGAAAAGCTACGTCCTGCTTTGGATATTTTAAGTAGGATTGAGGGTGTTCCGGAGACTAGTGTTCTTCGGAAACAAGGGGGAGAAAAGATTCCTCAAGGCAAGGCTGACAAGGCTCAACCTCACCACCTCCAGAACCAAAAGCTACTGCTAGACCGAAGGATAATGTAGCTTCGGTCAGTAAGCGGGAAAAGAAAAAGAAGAAGACTGGAGAAGACAATGAAGATGAAAATGATGATATTGAAGACATCATGAAAGGGAATCCTTGTAAACCTAATTAGAAACTCAAGCCTTCTAATCAAGAGATTCGGGAGAAAATGAATCTTTTGGAGAAAGACATGAAAGAAAAGGAACTCTTACAGAAAAAGGAGTACATGTTTCCGGAATGGACCATTGAATCGCTCTAGAGGGAAGTCATTGATGGACCCAATACTTACTGGCTTGAACCTGTTATGTCATTCGATCTTGAGAATTCAAAGGATGCTCAATTCGATATGTCAATCAACCGAAAGGCATTTATCTTTCATTGCTTTGCCTCAATGGCTATCGTTCCCTCTCTAGACCCGAAGGTAGATCGGAATTTATTGGAGTTTTAGCTGGAGTTTGCTCAGCCACAATAGTTGACATGGAGCCCAAAGAAGATTACAACGATCATGGTATTGAAGCCCTCTTTGGCTGGGAAATTTGTTAATGTTAAATTCAAAGTAACCCGAGGCTCGGATAGCTAGGTCCATACTATTTCCCTGGCTAATCTACTGAACTTGAACCCACACGGCTGGATACTCCTCAACAATATTTTGTTATCCAATCCTTAGGATTATCAGCCGACCATTGATCACATCAAGTGAATGCTTGTTTTTTACATTCACGAAGTAGCAAAGATGGATAAAAAATTGCATCTGGCATTCACAAGCGAACTATGATGAAACCAATTGGAAGAACTGGCAATGTGAATGCAAAGATCAAGGGCAAGATCGATCCTAAGTTTCATGCTGTGATGATCATTAGGGGCGAAGGTCAAAAGTACCTGTTCGCTCTTACTGACAAGCACCTGTTCTCTACTGCTTGCTTGAAGCACATTTTGGAGATCATACACAGATGTAATCAGAACAGTGAATCTGACAAGAAGTTGTTCACTAATATGCTTCGTTGGTACATTCAGTTTCGGCAGACACTTCTTGGGATTATCCCTCGGGTGTTCAAGGTTGTGAAGCAGGTGAAGGTCACTCAAACAAAGTAGTCTCTCACCTTATTTGACGCAAAGGGGGGGGGATTGTTGGGTCTAATTGTGTTGCGTCATTGGGCTCGGTCCTTAGCCTAGTTTTATTATCCGGTTTGGGCCTGTCTAACCGAGATTGTTTTATTAGGGTTTAGTATTTCAGGTGCATGCATGCATTCTTAGTAGATATTGCTTTAATTATTATTCTGATCATTGTACTACAAACCCTAGTTCGCCTCTATAGTGGAAGTTCTTCATCAAGCTCAGCTGAGGCGTGACTACTTTGAATCATTAAGCATTACCTGATTCTTTATCGTATTTATTGTGTTTGTTTGCTTTTGCTGTTTAACTTGTTGAAGATCTAATCGATCTAACCGTTTTTCAACTCAACACTCATCAAAAAGGAAAATATAATGAGATTTTAATACAATATATTTGAATGAATGTTTTACAAGCTTCTTATTTTTAGATTTCAAACTCTTTTTCTCAATGTGGGCAATGTTTTGTTGCTCAGAATAACTTCGCAACATCATTTTGCTTATGATATTGATTTTTACCCATATTAAAAAAGAAATCATATTGGTTATGGTATTAAATTTATACTGGTTCCTTTAAAAGTGAATGCTACAAGACCAACTTATTATATCAACATCGGCCTCTCCCGAACCACCATTTTCCTAATTCAATGAAAGTTGTAGCCTTCCCACAGTTTTACAAACTGACCTACTCTGGCATAATCCATCTAAACAAATCCATAATCAATCTTGGATTTTCCATGCCCACATCGTTGCACAAGGACCGGTGAATGCTATGAGCCATCACGCAGTCTTACAACACTCCCATACTATCTGCCAACTTAGTGAATGTTATGGGTTACCCCATAGTCTTACAACACTCCTACAATATCTTCCTACCTAGTGAATGCTACTGGTCACCCCATAGTCTTACAACACTCTTACACTATATGCCAACCTAGTGAATGCTATGGGCCACTTCGCAGTCTTATAACCCTCTTATCTTGCCATGGCCACTTCCCATGGTATTATTGCTCATCTATTAATCCATCCATACTTATCTTGAGTCGAACATGTACTAGAATATGCATGCAAACCGGGGCTCGGGTCATGCTCAGAACCCCAACCTGGGTCCATCAAAAGCCTGTTGTCCATCACCAACAAGACGTGAACCAATTGTTGGAGGTTTCTTGAACTTCCAAGTCACACAATCCTCAATCCATACGGCCACTTGAATCGTCTTCCCTCCCAACGGAAATGTGAAACTCATCCTACTTTCATGCCTGTTTCAATTTCTGAAAATCTGAATGACTCTCCCCCACTTCGATTCAACAAAGTTCTCCTAGCCCACAAAGTTTGATAGATTTCCAATCCATCTTTCATCCTTGTGGTCGAATTGCCGACAACCTATGCTAACCTAAACTAGTGTTCAATCACTAGCCCATCCCAATGTCCACACAAATCTCGAAATCCAAAAAAACACTCCCGAAATTTCAGAAAATCCGACCACCCCAACCGCTTTCAATGATATAGCACCCAAATCTTGAAGTCCTTTATGTTGGTGAAAAGACCATAACCCTAGCAATAGATCAATTCCCTGGGCCCTCTCGAAGGCCAAACAAACTCATGCGACTACCATACCTGTCTTCTTACTACCGTTCCTGCCCTAAAAATGGTAGTGATTAAACCCAAAAGTTCGTCCACAAATGATTGTCAATCCTACCAGGTCAAATGCTAAAACCACTGAAACCTGACTATACTAGAGAAGTAACCATCAGATCTTGACCATATACCTTCCAATAATACCCTGAATCGATCCCATCAAAGAAGTGGAACATCAACTGAACGCACTAAAATCCACTCAACAAGATACGACCCATAACTGACCTGTTAATGATTCATGGCATGCAAATTGGAATATAAGAATTCTTGACGATATTACCCAAACAATAATAGAGAATTAAACCAAAGAATAAGCTTACCCAAACTGATACAAAATGCCAAGCATTACAAATACTAATAACAACCATAGAGAAAGCAAAAAACAACATACCCGCCCTATCAGCTGCTGGGTTCGTGTCCTCCCCTGTCTGATACTACAATGCTCAAATCATCTCTGCTGTGGATCCTGCACTTCCCTCACAACCATCAGTGATCCTCAAATTATCTGAAGTAGGTGCACTCACTACTCCTTCCCTCAACATCAGACAATTGGCCTTCTTGTTGCCCACTTGGTTGCGAAGAAAACATAAGGGGCTTACCCCCTGAGGACCATCCCTACTAACACGACCGACCCTGTCACACTTGTAGCAGCCCATACCCTAGAACAACAAACCCCATCGTTCTGTTTCCTGAACGTGTTGCACTGATACCTGATATGGCCCCCTCTTCATTAGTTGTTCCAAATTAATCTGCTGCCCTCGTGCTCTAGAGATCATATCATGCAAGGTTTTGCACCCTGAAATACTCATAAATTCTCTGATGTCATCCCTCAGTAAGTCATGATACCTTACCTTCTTCATTTCCTCATCTGTTGCATATTGTGGAACAAATAAATCCCTCTCCCGGAACTTGGCAATGATTTGTGCCACAATCTCAGTAGGTTGGCAGAGATCCTGAAACTCTCGTGCCAACTGCTCCACCTCAATCACTAGTGTAAACTCACCTTGAAACTTGGTCGAAAAATCATCTCACCTCATCACATCAACAACATCATCACCCCACCTCACGTCCTGACTCCTCCCACCAGTCCCATGCCCTGTACATAAAACGACTGGAAGCAAATCTAACCTTCGACTCCTTGGGGCAGAAAGTCGTCCTGAGTGCGTTAGCCATATCTGCTAAACACCTCCGACTGGCAATGGCATCCTTCTCCCATGGAATGTGGGACCTCCACACGCATAGAACTCATGAAAAGAAAGTGTGTGAGCTCCAATGATAGCCATAACCTCAGCATGGAACGTGCCCAAACGCTCATCCAAAATCTCTGCAATCCCCTCCTTGACCATACCAAAGATCACAAGAGTCTGCTCCAAAATATGGTGTGTAATCTCCGACGAGATGAACTCCTGCATCTGATTACTAATTGGCTCAGTACTTTCACCTGATCTGGAACCAAAACCATAACCTCCTTCTTAAGTGCTCATCACCAAGCTGAAATACAACATACAAATGATCAGAACATATCCAAGAATTCTTATCCCACCAGCTTCCTAGATTCTCCAAGACTCTCTCTGATTCAAGTATGGATCATGTGCTTTTAATAGTACGATCCCAATACTACCTTCCACACCCATCCATAATTTCCTCAGGAATTGTGACATCCCCAAAATCACGGCCAGAAAAGACCGATTTTCATTTATGCTTTTAAATAATTTCAGAGTAAATCCTTTTGATTTGAAAGAGTTGCGGAATTTGTTCCCAAAACAAAACATGATAAAATAATATTTATCAAAGCATTTCATCAAGAGATGCATTTCATTATATAATCAAAACTCGGGATGTCATGTTCCGATACAGTCCATAAACCATAAATGATAACATTACAAGTCATTCAACAAATATATACATATACAGACTTGTAAACAAAACAACAAGATGATCCATCTATCTTACGCCCTTGTGCCACTTCCTGTAATACAAATAAAACTGAGTGGGTTAGGCTTGGGAGCCTGGTGAGCATATAGGGTTTTCAACCCACAATAAATAAGTTATATTTAATTTCACCAACCAATCACTATCCCGATTACCCATTCCCGTTATCCTCACTTTACGTCCCTAAAACAACAACTATCTCAAGGGACCTAATCTAGGATTTTCATCGGGACGGACATCACTGCTAAGGGGTTTCCTCAACAATAGATATCCTAAAGGCAACCATGAGGGGGATAGAGTACACCGGTGAACACATCGTTCACAACACCTACAGGTTATGAACCTGCTAGTGTTCCACTGGACTGTCTAGAAGCGTCCGTGGTCGTTATCCATACTCCACTGAATAACTAGATCAACAACAACAACAACATCGAGGCCTCTCATCTGTTTATTACACACCAACTATCTACCCATGTTCTACCCAACATATTAGTAGATAAGAATATATACTTTCATCCATAGTTAATAACCTGTATATCATTTTCATTCAATATATATATTCCACATACAGATGAGGCAAACCACATAACACGTATGTCATAGAAAGCAATTCAGATCTATGAGATGGAATAAAGTGAATATCCATTCACGCATATAATCACAAAATATACACATAACAAGTATATCGCATAAAATACTTCATAGTTACTTGTTAGAAGAAAGCAACTGCACCCTCACACATATAAACCACAATTTACTTAATACACTCAAACCGCACTTGTCTTATTATCGTGTTTATGAAAGGTAGTATACACTCACTTGATCAGAAGATGATCGGACAGCACTACGACTTGCAGAAGTAGTAATCCACAGCAGATCTGGAAGATCTCCACAAAAATCGAACTTCTCGCGGGCAGAGCTTTGGCTAGGGAACCACACTTCTCGGGATATTCGGGATCTCGGGACTTGCCTCGGGGATAGAGTATGATACCGGGCCTTCGGGGTATTTCTGGCACGCAAAACGATGCAAAACGGGAGAGAGAAGAGAAGAAATTGGCAAAAGACTCGGCTGCCTTCGCATCCTATTTATAGGAGGCTGGAGCCTCGGAGTACGCGGGGCGTACTGGTCCGAAGTCGTTACTGCATGCGTCATCCGAAGCCACTTGCTGCGATGTCAACACCTTCGGAGTACGCGGGGCATACACGAGTACGCGGCGCGTACCTCGGATCAGATCGGTGACTCGCCTTCAGATAATGCTTCCGAATTAATGATTTAATTTAAATACAAAATAATTAATAAACTTCGGAAATTGATATCTTCTTCATACGAACTCCGTTTTCGACGTTCTTTATATCCACGGAAAGGTGAGAATACGCTCTACAACTTTCGTTTAGACTCCGTTGGCTAATTTTGAATTTATTTTTATTATTTATTTTTAATAGGCCGCGACAGAAAAACTTCGTTATAAATTCATAACTTCTTCGTTTGACGTCCGTTCTCGCCTAACTTTTTATCGCTTCGATACCAACATTGAGATCTTCGATTCTCATTTAGATTGCTTCGGCTAAAAACCGCTCGATCTCAAACCGAGTATTTCAGGCTGCATACCGGTAAGTCGAAACTTCGATAAATCATAACTTCCTCATACGAAGTCAGATTTGGGCGTTCTATATATATTCGGAAACCTCGTTTCAACTACTACAACATTAACCAAAGATATTAAGTTCATTTTACACGTAAATTTTGACGCTTATTTTTATTCTTAATTAATCAAACCACATAATTAAGCAATTAAGCACAAAACACATAATACTCAAATAATAGATTCTTATTATTTCAAAACGGGTTACAAAGGTTAACCTAGACTATTACATTGCTAAAAACGGCAAGCCCGGAAACACAGGCGTTACAATTCTCTCCACCTTAGAATGATTCCGTCCCCGGAATCACACATCAACAAACAAGTGCGGATAGCGACCCATCATGTCACTCTCCGTCTCCCAGGTGAGATTCGGCCCATTCGTGTGTTTCCATCGGACAAGCACTAACCCAACCATCTTGCGTCGCAATTTCTTAGTCTTTCGGTCAACAATTGCCTGTGGTTCTTCAATCAACCTTTTGTTCTCATCAATTCTCAATTCAGAGATTGGAATTATGTCGGGAACTTCTCCCGTGAACTTCCTCAAATAACACACATGAAAAGTGTTATGAATTCCATTCAGTTCTTTGGGTAATTCGAGCTTGTAAGCTTGGTTCCCAATCCTCTGAAGAACTTTAAACGGTCCAATAAACCTTGGAATCAACTTTCCCCTTTTACCAAATCTTATAAGTCCTATTCCACGGCGAGACTTTAAGCAAAACCGAATCCCCAACCTCAAAAGTTATCGGTCTTCGCTTCTTGTCAGCATAGCTCTTTTGACGATCCTGAGCTGCTAACATTCTTTCCCTAATTATTTTCAACTTTTCAGCAGTTTGATGAACCATCTACGGTCCTATAAACTGCTTTTCCCCAGCCTCAAGCCAACAAGACGACGTACGACACTTCTGTCCATACAAAGCTTGGTAAGGTGCCATCTTAATGCTCGAGTGGAAACTATTATTATAGGAAAATTCTACCAACGGTAAATGTTCATCCCAATTACCTAGGAATTCCAGAGTACATGCTCTCAGCATATCTTCAAGCGTTTGTATCGTTCGTTCGCTCTGACCATCAGTCTGCGGATGGTAAGCTGTACTTAAACACAACTTGGTACCCAATTCCTCTTGTAGACTTTTCCAAAATCGTGAGGTGAAACGGCTATCACGATCCGACACAATTGTTAACGGAACACCGTGAAGCCTCACAATTTCCTTCACGTAAGAATTCGCAAGCTTTTCCATAGACCATTTCTCGTTGGCTGCTATGAAATGCGCACTCTTAGTGAATCGATCAACGACCACCCAAATCATGTCGTGACCATTCTTTGTTCTGGGCAGTTTAGTGACAAAATCCATAGCAATGTCTTCCCACTTACCCATAGGCACAGGCAAAGGTTCTAAACTCCCGTACGGTTTCTGATGTTGTGTCTTGACTCTCGCACAAGTCACACACTCGGCCACATACTTTGCAACATCAAGCTTCATCGTCGGCCACCAGTAGTAGGGTTTCAGGTCCCTATACATTTTAGTGCTACCCGGATGAATCGAGTACATGGTCTTGTGAGCTTCTTCCATAAGAAGATCTCTGACTCCTCCTATCTTAGGTATCCAAATCCGATCTTGGAACACCTTCAGTCCATGACTGTTTACACCGAACACCAACGTTTTGCCCAAACGTTCCTCTTTTTGGTCATTCTTCTCAGAAGCTTCGCTCTGAGCTTTCTTTATACTTTCCAAAATAGTCGAGACAACTTCAATTCTCAACGCTCTTGGCCTTTTCCTTTCAAGATTGACTTTCCGACTGAGAGCATCAGCAACAACATTAGCTTTACCGGGGTGGTAAAGTATCTCGCAGTCGTAGTCCTTAAGTAATTCTAGCCAGCGTCGTTGCCTCATATTCAATTCTTTCTGATTAAAGAGATATTGGAGACTCTTATGATCAGTGAAAAATTTGCACCTCGTGCCATAGAGGTAATGCCTCCATATTTTCAGAGCGAAAACTACCGCTGCCAACTCCAAATCATGAGTCGGGTAGTTCTTTTCATGCTCTTTCAGCTGTCGAGACGCATATGCTATCACCTTTTCTCTTTGGGTCAAAACACAACCCAATCCAACCCCAGACACATTGCTATAAACAGCGAAGTCCTCAACCCCATCGGGTAGAGAAAGTATCGGTGCCTCGTATAGCTTCTTCTTTAGCTTCTCGAATGCTTCTTTATGCTTATCATCCCAAGCATAAGTAGCCCCTTTGTGGGTCAAAGCTGTCAACGGAGTAGCAATCGAAGAGAAGCCTTGGATAAACCTTCGGTAATATCCGGCTAATCCTAAAAAGCTTCGAATCTCCGTGGGACTTTTCGGTTGTTCCAACTTCGTTACAACTTCAATATTTGCTATATCAACCATTATCCCTTCTTGGTTGACCACGTGACCCAAGAATTAGACTTCATGAATCCAAAAATCACATTTGGAGAACTTTGCATAAAGCTTCTTTTTCTTCAAAACTTCTAACACTTCCCGCAAGTGTCTGCCATGCTCCTCCTGGCTTTTCGAGTAAATCAGAATGTCGTCTATGGACACTATCACAGATTTATCAAGGAAAGGATTACAAACCCTATTCATTAAATCCATGAATGCTGCCGGAGCATTGGTTAGTCCAAACGACATAACCAAGAACTCGTAGTGTCCATATCTAGTTCTGAATGCAGTCTTCTCAATATCTTGCTCTCTTACTTTTAGCTGATGATATCCTGACCTTAGATCGATCTTCCAGAAATAGCTCGAACCTTGCAATTGATCAAACAGGTCATCAATCCTCGGCAACGGATATCTACTCTTTATTGTTGCCTTGTTCAGCTCTCGGTAATCAATGCACATTCTCATACTTCCATCTTTCTTCTTCACGAATAACACCGGAGCTCCCCAGGGTGATGAACTAGGTCTAATGAAACCTTTGTCCAATAACTCCTGAAGTTGCATCATTAGCTCTTTCATCTCCGTCGGTGCTAATCGATAAGGTGCTTTTGCAATTGGCGTCGTTCATGGCAACAAGTCAATACAGAATTCCACTAGTCGATCAGGCGGTAATCCAGGAAGATCTTCGGGAAATACTTCCGGATAATCACACACAACTGGAATATTCTACATCACCTTCTTTTCCTTCTTAGCATCAATCACGAATGCTAAATATGATGTACACCCCTTGGTCAAACATTTTCTGGCTTTCATCAATGAAATGATCCCAGAATTTACTCTGCATTTATCTCCGTACACCATAAACGAATCTTTCCCAGGCGGGTTTACTTTCACTATCTTCTTCTTGCATAAAATTTCGGCGTCATTGGCGCTAAGCCAATCCATTCCCAATACGATGTCGAAACCATTAAGTTCGATAGGCAATAATTCCTCGTGGAACATATTCCCATTCAGATCAATTAAGATGTTTTTCATGCGATAGCTAACAGGTACAAACTTGCCACTAACAACTTCGACTAATAAGGCATTATCTAGTCTAACAACAGGCAAAGCTAGCTTTCTACCAAATTCATGCGATATAAAGGAGTAGTTGGCTCCAGAATCAAATAAAATTTGGGCAGGCAATTCGTTAATGAGAAAGGTACCTGAAGCGACATCAGCTTCATCTTTAGCAGCTTCCAGTGTCATCTGGAATGCTCTCGCCTTTGGCTTTGGCGGAATGTTGGGTCTAGCTGCCTCCTTCTTCTTCGGGCAGTCCCTCGACATATGACCCTCCTCACCACAACCATAGCAAACTTTCTTTGTGAGGGTACATTCATTGGCATAGTGCCCTGGCTTTCCACACTTGTAGCATGTGTTTGCCACTTCACATTTTCCATGATGCTTCTTCTTACATTTGTCGCACCATTTCGCTTCACCTCCACTTCCCCTCGAACCAGACTTCGAGAACTTGTTTTTCTTGTTGGACCCTGAAGTTCCATCGAACTTCCTCTTTTCACCAACCTCTATTCTTTCCAGACCCTTTTCCTTCTGATGGGCCTCCACATTCTTAGCTGACCGAACAGCCGTTTTCAGAGTGGTTGCCATTTTGACTGTCGGACCAAAGTCGGCAGGCAGTCTACTAGCAAACCTCTCAATCTTAGAGAGTTCCGTTGGCACTAGGTACGGAAACAACTTCATCTTCTCAGTAAATGCAGTAGCATAGTCATCTATGCTCATCTTCCCCTTCTTCAAGTTTTGGAAGTAATTTTTCAGATCAATCAGATCTATCTCTGAACAATACTGCACCCTTAGTTGTTCCAAGAACTCCGCCTATGACATTTTCAGGGCTTCTCCTCGTGGCAGAGTATCTGCCAACAACTTCCACCAACTCAAGACTCCAGTCTTCAGTTTTCTAACCGCAAAGACGGTCTTCTGTTTGTTGCTACAATCGCAACTTTCAAATACCATCTCCATCTCGGAGATCCAGTCCATTATCTCAACAGGCTTTGGGCTCCCAGAAACACTTGGCGGTTTGGCGCCCAAGAAGTTCTTGTACATTCGCCCATCCTTGTTGTTTCTCCTTTCTGGATCGTTCCTTCGTTCCCCTTGAGTCCCAACTTGACTCATCATGCGACTATTGTTCCCTTCCTCCGATTGCTCGGGAATCAATTCAGGTTCCTCAATAGGTATGATAGGTTCATCCCTATTATTATGCAACATTTGTCGCATCTCCTCCCTTTGTTCGGCTAGCATAGCCCGAATCATGGCTTGCACCGCAGCCATTGTTATTGGTTCTGGTACTGCTGCTACAACAAGTATCTGCTCAATCACTGGCGGTTGATTCCTGTTTTCATCCGCGTTCCCAACGCCACTCCTTGTTCTCACCATTTTGATCTACACACCGAATAAGGTGAAATTAGATCCTTATTCACGATAGATATTCAAATCATCCTTATTACTCCAAAACGTTTACATGCTAGTTCTAATAACGTAGATGCACGCTTAGAATCCTACAGACATAAGGTTTCTAGATCCGGTCGGCAACAAACCGTAGATCCGAACAATTAATATCATATATGGCAACATATAACATTTAGCACATAAAGCATTTTAGGCAACTTTCCTAAAATAAACTAGTGCTTGTGTCTAAAATCCAACAGACACACATCTCAAAATTCCACTTAGCATTCTAAGTTCAAGTCTAGAAATCCTACAAATTCCTAGTTCGCTTAAACTAATGCTCTGATACCAACTGTGACATCCCCAAAATCACGGCCAGAAAAGACCAATTTTCATTTACGCTTTTAAATAATTTCAGAGTAAATCCTTTTGATTTGAAAGATTTGCGGAATTTGTTCCCAAAACAAAACATGATAAAATAATATTTATCAAAGCATTTCATCAAGAGATGCATTTCATTATATAATCAAAACTCGGGATGTCATGTTCCGATACAGACCATAAAGCATAAACGATAACATTACAAGTCATTCAACAAATATATACATATACAGACTTGTAAACAAAACAACAAGATGATCCATCTATCTTACGCCCTTGTGCCACTTCCTGTAATACAAATAAAACTAAGTGGGTTAGGCTTGGGAGCCTGGTGAGCATATAGGGTTTTCAACCCACAATAAATAAGTTATATTTAATTTCACCAACCAATCACTATCCCGATTACCCATTCCCGTTATCCTCACTTTACGTCCCTAAAACAACAACTATCTCAAGGGACCTAATCTAGGATTTTCATCGGGACGGACATCACTGCTAAGGGGTTTCCTCAACAATAGATATCCTAAAGGCAACCATGAGGGGGATAGAGTACACCGGTGAACACATCGTTCACAACACCTACAGGTTATGAACCTGCTAGTGTTCCACTGGACTGTCTAGAAGCGTCCGTGGTCGTTATCCATACTCCACTGAATAACTAGATCAACAACAACAACAACATCGAGGCCTCTCATCTGTTTATTACACACCAACTATCTACCCATGTTCTACCCAACATATTAGTAGATAAGAATATATACTTTCATCCATAGTTAATAACCTGTATATCATTTTCATTCAATATATATATTCCACATACAGATGAGGCAAACCACATAACACGTATGTCATAGAAAGCAATTCAGATCTATGAGATGGAATAAAGTGAATATCCATTCACGCATATAATCACAAAATATACACATAACAAGTATATCGCATAAAATACTTCATAGTTACTTGTTAGAAGAAAGCAACTGCACCCTCACACATATAAACCACAATTTACTTAATACACTCAAACCGCACTTGTCTTATTATCGTGTTTATGAAAGGTAGTATACACTCACTTGATCAGAAGATGATCGGACAGCACTACGACTTGCAGAAGTAGTAATCCACAGCAGATCTGGAAGATCTCCACAAAAATCGAACTTCTCGTGGGTAGAGCTTCGGCTCGGGAACCGCACTTCTCGGGATCTTCGGGATCTCGGGACTTGCCTCGGGGCTAGATTATGATACCGGGGCTTCGGAGTATTTCTGGCACGCAAAACGATGCAAAACGGGAGAGAGAAGAGAAGAAATTGGCAAAAGACTCGGCTGCCTTCGCATCCTATTTATAGGAGGCTGGAGCCTCGGAGTAAGCGGGGCGTACGCCAGTACGCGGGGCGTACTGGTCCGAATTCGTCACTGCATGCGTCATCCGAAGCCACTTGCTGCGATGTCGACACCTTCGGAGTACGCGCGGCGTACACGAGTACACAGCGCGTACCTCGGATCAGATCGGTGACTCGCCTTCGGATAATGCTTCCGAATTAATGATTTAATTTAAATACAAAATAATTAATAAACTTCGGATATTCATATCTTCTTCATACGAACTCCGTTTTCGACGTTCTTTATATCCACGGAAAGGTGAGACTACGCTCTACAACTTTCATTTAGACTCCGTCGGCTAATTTTAAATTTATTTTTATTATTTATTTTTAATAGGCCGCGACAGAAAAACTTCGTTATAAATTCATAACTTCTTCGTTTGACGTCCGTTCTCGCCTAACTTTTTATCGCTTCGATACCAACAATGAGGTCTTCGATTCTCATTTAGATTGCTTTGGCTAAAAACCGCTCGATCTCAAACCGAGTATTTCAGGCTGCATACCGCTAAGTCGAAACTTCGATAAATCATAACTTCCTCATACGAAGTCAGATTTGGGCGTTCTATATATATTCGGAAACCTCGTTTCAACTACTACAACATTAACCAAAGATATTAAGTTCATTTTACACTTAAATTTTGACGCTTATTTTTATTCTTAATTAATCAAACCACATAGTTAAGCAATTAAGCACAAAACACATAATACTCAAATAATACATTCTTATTATTTCAAAACGGGTTACAAAGGTTAACCTAGACTAGTACATTGCTAAAAACGGCAAGCCCAGAAACATAGGCGTTACAGGAATCATCCTAAATCCTCTAAGTCACGTTCTCAAACTAATGCACCCATTGATCGCTAAACAACAGAACTAAACCCACCAAAACATGTCAACTAACTACTTCATGAAACATGTCAACTAACTAAACCCACTTAAACATTTCACCCTGCCCTCAGCTTCTAAAAGGCTCACACCAATGTCAACTAACTACCTCATGAATATACTCACATGCAACATAGATCAAATAATCCTTCGATTAAAAGACTCAACCCTAGAAAGGTTGGACTCAGACAAGAGATGCATTATAGGGTCAGATCTATGACTTTGAGATTATTTAACCATTGCAACATGTGACTTAGCATATTCACTTAGTATTTGATCCACATCTCTAAGATTCCCACAAAGCACAAAGCAAACAACATTCAGGGAATGGAAAATCTAACCAACATACACTAATCAAGCAATTTTGTCCACATATCTAAAAACCATACTAGTATGCAAGTTTAAAAGCTCAAACAATCAGGCATATAAAGGCATCTATCCTATTATAAAACACTGAACATATCCTGAACCCTAATATAGCATGCAATTGTCATAATCATAAAACATAATAAACATGTATAGCTATTCTGGGAACCACTTACTTGAGCTCGGCCGATTACACGCATCACACCCATTTCTTTTATTAGAAACCCCTTGTAGAAAACATTTATTCTATGAAAAATTCACCAAACCCTCAATTTGAGTTTAGGTACACCTAAGAATATGCTCGAATCCATCAAACCAAGGCTCTGCCACCAACTTGTAGCATCCTAAAATACAAAAGTAAAAAAATTCATTTTTCAAACAACCAAAACACCCATTTATCATTTAATCAAACCCTTAAAGGTATTTTATAATATAAACAGTTATCAGAGTCCATTCCCATAATCTCAAGGTTGCGGAAAATATGGGTGTATGCGCTGCGATCAAATCAGGCCCTTCCCTTTCGAACCGGATGTACTTGAAGTCACAAACAACAACTGTAAGAACAAAACTTAGTGAGTTCCCCAAATACCACATACCATACATAATATACGAGTCATACATATCAAACATGCAATAGTAGGTGCTCTGTGCCAACCATAGTCTTTCCATTATGCCACGATCCATATCATGGTCTTTCCTTGCTAGGTCGGGAGCCAAAACCCTAGGTTTTACATTCAAGTGCCAAGAGCCACCTCCTGGTCTTCCATGAAAGCATCATAGAGACAACTAACATACAAACTACAGCTAACTATCTACTTCATTGCCTGGGTCGGAACCCTAGTCTTGCATACTGATTTGCCAAGAGCTGCTTATAATACCTAGGCCAATGGGATGACATTGGTGGCTTCGACCCATAGTATAGTGAGGGGACTCACCTCGGACAGCTAAAACCCACAGATAAAAATCTAAGTGTAGATCCGCTAAAATCCACAGGCTATCAAATACCAAAATGACAACCCGTTAATAGATAGGTCTTGACTCACATTAAGATTCCAAATTAGGGTGAAATAACTTTTTAATCCTCATCTAACTTCGCCCAAGGCTAAGGCCCAATTCAAAATGTCCAAAAGCCAAAATCCAAAATAAGTATCCAATGCCCCAATTATGGCCCACTATTCCAAATTGGGCCTAATCCCTTACATAGGCCTTTTCGCAAAAAGTCCAACAAAATCTCAATAGCCCAACCCATGAATTTTTATGGCCCTAAATTGCCCAAGACAATCAAGACCACTAAAGCCCAAAATCGAAGACCAAGGGAAAACCACCCTGTTGAGTACGCTAGGCATACTCATCCTATACGCGCAACGTACAACTTAAAATGCTTGTACGCGCAGCTTACATGCTTGTATGCCCCACATACTCACCAACTTGGCCAACTCTTCCAATTCAACTCTAAATCTAATAAGACTTCGATCCAAACTAAGATATGACTTTCCCAAGGTGGTTAATCACATAAAGTTTCCAACTTTATATGCATGTATGGCTTAATGCGGCTCTAGAGCTCAAAGGAGCTTAATAAATGACTTAATACTTGCATGACACCAAAACCACCATAAAGTTTGCACCTTTATGCACAAGGAACAATTAATATGTCCATATCTATAAGGCTAAGCTCCAAAAACGGCCTTAACTCCCGATCACCAACCAAAAGGACCAAAATGACCAAAAACATGCCAAGAATAAGATCTAAGAAATGAAATGGCAAGGTTTGAAGTTTATACCTCCCAAGCCACTAAAAGAAGATGCTAATGATGGATCTCAAAGCCCTCTTCCAACGAATGAGTCTTCATGCTTCTTCCTCTCTTGCACAAACCACCACGAATAATCCTCCAAGCTCCAAAACTCACTTAAGGCTCTCTAGGCTTTCAATATAGGCTAAAGAGGATGGAGGCTGACCTAAAATGTCCAGAGGAAAGATATAATGATGCTTATATAGGGGTTAAACCCCAAATAGGGTTTCCATCACCTCCTCGTATGTCATGCATACTCCTCGTATGCCTAACGTACAAGGCCTCGAAACAACGACCATCTATCATCAATACGCTAAGCGTACACATGAGGTACGCCCCACTTATTAGCCTCTCATCTAGTACACTGAGCGTATCCTGTTGTATGCCCCGTGTACTACTTGAAAGGGTCAATTTTGAAATTCTTCCAATTCTAAAGGGCCACAAGGAACATCTCCTTTTACAAGTGTCACAATTATAAACCATGGTGCCTCTATGAATCTCCAGATTGGTTTGGATAAATGTCAACCGCTAAGCATTGTAATATGTGGTTCATTTCGAAGTAGTGACCAGGATTTGAAATGTGTTACGACAATATCTAGATGTATATCTTTCTATCTTCTTATATTCAGGAGTGATAGTAAGGTTCAATAGACTAGTGTAAGCTGCAAAATCGGCCTCCTTGATAGTAAGGGTCCATTGATACTACTTGTGGTTCTGTATCTCTTCCTGGTGATAGTATTCATTGATTAGGAGGTGCTTTAGATCTCTCAAAGGCATGACGTTAGTTATACTAAGGTCCACAGTCTTAGTGTAGTTGTTCCACCAAGTCCAAGTTACATCCATGAATATACAAGAAATGAATTTCACCTTGTAGTCTTCAACACAGAAGCTGATTTCGAAAACAGATTCCATTTTATGTATCTACCTGGTTAATCCAACCACTCCTTCATATCTATAGAAGATTTTTTTTTACAGTTCATGCAATCTTTGTAGAATCAAGCTCATGTAGAACCTATTTTATCATCCTAAGTGTTGTCACCTCCTGTTCCTCCACACTAACTAGATCTAATACTCATAAGAGATTCAATGCTAGCTAACACATGTATGACACGTTGGGCGATTAGAGCCTCAATGGTTGTTGAATCCATTATAACTAGGTCTACTTGGGCTCCAAGGTTCCTCCTAGTGATTTTTCTAGGAGGAATATTTTGGTTCTAGTATAGTTAGCATAAAATGAAGTTAGTTGTTTGAGTCCCTTGGCCAATCGTACATAATAATGAGTTATCCTAACCTTGACAATTAGCATATTTTACAATTTGATACACCATGATTCAGAATGTTTGGCATGATTTTGTAAGTGATAATCACAAATTTTTATTATGTTGTAGTTAACTATTTCATGGAATCTATGTCGATTCCTTCATTTGTTTTGAAAACACAATACCAGATATTGTTTTATGAAATTACTAACTTTTCATAAAATTACACATTTTCATTATATGGATATGATCTTTCTTATATTGTGTCTCCTAGAGCCACCCAAAATATATGGTGAGGAGAGGAAAATTGGGGTAATTTACATCAAAAGAAACTGTATCAAAGTGTAACAATGCAAATTTTCAAACAAATTTTTCATTTTAAAAATAGAGTATTTCCATTCAAAACAAGGCATAAATAATTTAAGTGTTCTGTCAAGTACAATTAATCAAAACCCCAAGATCAAAAAAGCAGTCTTCAGTGTGTATCGATCACGCCGGCACCTTCCCACGGTCCTCGCTAGTACCTGAAATACATACACAACAACTATAAGCATAAATGCTTAGTGAGTTCCCCAATATACACTTACACACATACGCCTTTCTAGGCCCTGACCTTCCGGTCCTCAACACAATGCCTTCCGGCCCATAACATAATCGCCTTCCGGCCCATAACATATTGCCTTCCGGCCCACATAACATACATAGCTCACAGATAACAAATAACTTATCACATATATCATACATATCACATATCATATCTGACCTTCCGGTCATACAGTCAAACCCTTCCGGGTACAGTATAATGAGAAGACTCACCTCGTAAAAGCTGAACGCTAGCAATTCCCGAAATGACTCGTGCACAACCGACGAGGTACAACCTCCCTATAACATCACATATCTCATTAACACTTATATCTTCTAAGTGTGACTATCCCTAAGAAGTCAGACTTAGGTCAACTCTGGTCAACGGTCAACGGTCAACTCGACCGGACTCGGCGAGTGCCATGGCGACTCGGCGAGTCTAGACGTCCTCCAACTCTCTGAGATTCCCTATCTACTCGTCGAGTATCCTCCTCGACCCGACGAGTTACTCCTGGAAGAATCGCGGGGCCACCCCGACTCCACTCGTCGAGTCTGAAGAACAACTCGGCGAGTCCCAGTAAATCTTCAAGCTACTCGCCGAGTCTGAAGAACAACTCGGCGAGTCCATGCCATGCAGACGAGCAACTGCTTTCTAAATTACATATGGTCCCGAGATATACAATCATGGGACTTTCTGGACTTCTAAACATCTTATTACTGGGGTATAAACGTTTGGGTAATAACATAATAACCCATCTAATCACTAAATGGGTTTCATAAACCCTAATTTCGCATACACATCAAAATAACAGAATTGGTCCGAGTATTACCTGAAAACGCACTCTATGTGTCCCCCAAACCTCAGGACTCGATCCTCCTTGATATTCCTTTGGCCAAATTCCTCTTCTTCTTGCCTAACAAGTTCCTCCAAGTCCCAATGGCTTTCTCTCCTGCTCTGGACGTCCACAACGATTAGGGTTCTTCTCAATCGGCCAAAAGACGGAAAATGACGGCCTAAGAGGCGTTATATACGATCCAAAACTGAACGGTTAGGGTTTCTGCTGAACAGCGTCGACTCGCCGAGTCCATATCTGGACTCGTCGAGTCCAGTCGCGAACCCGCGATCAAGTCTGCGATCCTACTCGGCGAGTCTAGGCTCCAACTCGCCGAGTCCCCTCTTAAATCACCCCCAAAAACATAATTTAACAATACCTGAGATTCCGGGCTGTTACAAATCTCCCCTGCTAGGATTAGACTTCGCCCTCGAAGTCTCGTTCTGAAAATAGTTCCGGATGCTGCTCCCGCATCTCACGTTCCGGCTCCCAAGTCATTTCCGATCCCTTACGGTGTTGCCATTGAACCAACACCAGAGGTACCTCCTTGTTCCTCAGAACCTTGATCTTCCGATCCCTGATAGCCACTGGTCTCTCCGCGTAATTCAGGTTCGCATCCACCTGAATATCCTCCAATGGAACCACTGCCGACTCATCGGCTATGCACTTCCTCAATTGCGACACATGAAAAGTGTCGTGGATCTGTCCCAACTCTGCTGGCAACTCCAACCGATAGGCTACCCAGCCTATCCTTGCAATCACACGAAATGGCCCAATATACCGGGGCCCCAATTTGCCCCTTTTCCTGAATCGAATCACTCCTTTCCAAGGAGAGACCTTCAGGAGAACGAAGTCGCCGACTTGAAACTCAAGCTCGGATCGGCGCCTGTCTGCATAACTCTTCTGTCGGCTCTGGGCGGTCAATAACCTCTGTCTAACTTGCTGAATCTGCTCTGTCTTCTGAAGCACGATCTCTGTGCTACCCATCACTCTCTGTCCCACTTCTCCCCAGCAAATGGGGGTCCGACACCTCCTACCATACAACAGCTCAAAAGGTGGCATACCAATGCTCGAATGATGGCTGTTGTTGTAGGAAAATTCTGCTAAGGGTAAATATGCATCCCAGCTACCCCCGAAGTCTAACACACACGCTCGAAGCATGTCCTCCAGCGTCTGAATCGTCCGCTCGCTCTGACCGTCTGTCTGGGGATGGTATGCGGTACTAAAATACAATTTGGTACCCAGCTCCTCATGAAACTTCTTCCAGAACCTGGAAGTGAAACGCACATCACGGTCTGAAACAATCGAGATCGGCACCCCATGCCGAGATACCACCTCTCTTACATATATCTCCGCCAACTTCTCCGCTGAAGAACTCTCACTGATGGCAAGGAAGTGTGCACTCTTCGTCAACCTATCCACAATCACCCAAATTGCATCAACTCCCCTGGCAGTCCTCGGCAATTTGGTGATGAAATCCATAGTGATTTGTTCCCACTTCCACTCGGGGATCTCCAATGGCTGTAACTTGCCATGCGGTCTCTGGTGCTCGGCCTTAACCCTACGACAGGTCAAGCACCTCTCAACGAACCATGCGACGTCTCTCTTCATACAAGGCCACCAATATTCCTTCCTCAAGTCCAAATACATCTTCGTAGCACCGGGATGGATCGAGAATTTCGATCTATGAGCCTCCTCCATCAAAGTAGTACGCGTACCGCCCACGAATGGTACCCAAATCCGACCTTGAAACGTCAGAAGTCCTCGTCCATCCTTAACGAACTCTGAAATTAACCCAACGACCCGCTCTTTCTTCTGCATCTCGGATCTCACAACCTCGGCCTGCGCCCCACGAATAGCATCCAATACCGGAGTCATCACCGTCAGTCTCAGACATACATCTCGCAATGGAGTGTTCTCCGCCCTACGACTCAATGCATCGGCTACCACATTAGCCTTGCCTGGGTGGTATAGGATCTCACAGTCATAATCCTTAACCACGTACAACCATCTCCTCTGACGCATATTTAGATTGGGTTGATCCATCAAATACTTCAAACTCTTATGGTCCGTGTATATAGTACAACGAACCCCATACAGGTAGTGACGCCAAATCTTGAGAGCGAACACTACTGCCCCCAACTCCAAGTCATGCGTGGGATATCTCGCCTCATGAGGCTTTAGCTGCCTCGACGCATATGCTATCACATGGCCCCTCTGCATCAACACTGCACCCAGTCCCGAAATCGATGCGTCGCAATATACTACAAAATCTTCCATCCCTTCCGGGAGAGCTAATACCGGGGCTTCGCACAACCTCTGGCGAAGTGTCTCAAAGGAGGTCTGCTGCTCGAGCCCCCATGAGAATGCAACACCCTTCCGGGTCAATCTGGTGAGCGGCACTGCGATCTTGGAGAAATCCTTAATGAATCTCCGATAATACCCTGCCAACCCGAGGAAGCTCCTGATCTCAGAGGGTGACTTCGGCACCTCCCAACTCATCATCGCCTCAACCTTGGACGGATCGACCAATATCCCTTTCTGATTAACAACATGTCCTAGAAATTGGACCTCCCGCAACCAGAAGTCACATTTGGAGAACTTTGCATAAAGCTTCTCCGACCTCAATACCTCAAGGACCTCCCTCAAATGCTCCTCATGCTGCTCTCTAGATCTCGAATACACCAGAATGTCGTCGATAAATACAATCACTGACCGATCCAACATCGGCCTGCATACCCTGTTCATGAGATCCATGAACACAGCTGGGGCATTGGTGAGCCCGAAAGGCATCACCACAAACTCATAATGCCCATATCGCGTCCTGAATGCTGTCTCTGAACGTCCTCATCCCGTACTCTTACCTGATGGTACCCTGATCTCAAATCGATCTTGGAAAACCAAGATGCCCCTTGCAACTGATCGAATAGATCATCGATCCTCGGTAACGGATAGCGGTTCTTGACCGTCACTTTGTTCAACTCCCGGTAGTCAATACACATCCGGTGTGAACCATCCTTCTTCTTGACGAACAGAATAGGTGCTCCCCATGGCGAGCTGCTCGGCCGAATGATTCCCTTCCCCAGCAACTCCTGAAGCTGCGAGGACAACTCTTGCATCTTTGGAGGTGCAAGACGATAAGGCACTTTAGCAATAGGCGCGGCCCCCGGAACTAGATCGATACCAAACTCTACTTGCCTCACAGGAGGTACTCCCGGCAACTCCTCGGGGAAAACATCTGAAAACTCGCGCACCACAGGAACCTCCTCAACTGATTTCGGTCTCTCGGAAACCTCCCGCGTATCCATCACATACGCCACAAAACCCTTACAGCCCTGCTGTAGACACTGCCTCGCCCTAGCGGCCGAACAAAAAGCTGATCCCGAACGGGTACCCTCGCCGTACACCGAAAGAACTCCCCCGCTAGGGTCTCGTATAGTCACCAACTGACGCTCACAGTCGATGACAGCGCCGAATCGGCTCAACCAGTCCATGCCCACGATGACACAGACATCACCCATCGCAATAGGAATCAGGTCAATCGGGAATTCAACCCCGAAAATCTCTAGTACACATCCCCAAAGAACCTCCGTAGCACAAATCACTTTCTCGTCAGCTATAGAAACTCTCAAAGGTCGACTCAACGACTCACAACTAACGCTGATATGCTGACTAAAGGCTAAGGACACAAAGGACCTACTCGCACCCGAGTCAAATAACACTAAGGCAGGCACAGAGTTCACAAGGAAAGTACCTACGCATATAATAACATAAGCATAACATCTCGACATTTAAAATAAATACATGAATTACAACATACCTGCCACGACATCGGGCGCAGCGCGGACCTCCTCCGCAGTCAGCTGAAAGGCTCTCCCACGAGCCCTCGGGGCCTCGACCTTCACCGGTCGAGTCTCAGTAGTCCTAGTAATAGGTGCAGATCCCTGACGAAGCTGCGGACACTCGGGCTTTCGATGGCCGGTCTGGTTGCAATGAAAGCAAACCATAAACCCCTTGGGGCACTCCCTAGCAATGTGCCCCTCCTTGCCGCACTTGTAGCAAGCACCGGCTCGACATGCCCCATCGTGACCCTTGCCGCACTTTCCGCAAGTGCGGTTCTTCGAACCTCCCGTCCTCGAATCGGCGGACTTGATCCGCTTGGCTGCCGGCTGAGACTGAGCCGGCCGCCGGTCTGCCTGCTGAGACTCGGCCTCTTCCCTGGCCTGAGTCTCCAACTCGATCTCACGCTTCCGGGCATTCGCCTGAAGCTCCGTAAAAGTATGGTAAGTGGAGTTTGACACAAACTCCCGGATCTCCCTCCTAAGAAGACCCAAGTACCGGCTCATCCGAGCCTGCTCTGTGGCCACCAACTCGGGGCAAAACATCGCCCTCTCATGAAACTTCCGCGTGATCGCCGCCACCGAGTCAGTACCCTGCTTGAGGGTTAAGAACTCCTGAACCAGTCGTTCCCGCTCCACCGGGGGAACGTACTCATCCCTGAACATGGTAGTGAATCCCTCCCATGTCACTGCCGTAGTCTCTGCCAAAGTGAAGTTCGCCGTCACGAACTTCCACCAGTCCTTCGCTCCCAGACGGAGCTGGTTCAATGCGAACCGTACCCTCAGGTGCTCCGGGCATGAACAAGTGTAGAAGCACCCCTCTATATCCGCGATCCACCTCATCGCAGCAATCGGATCCTGCGTCCCATCGAACTCTGGTGGCTTCGTGTTGCTGAACTCTCGGAACAGCAACGAATCACCCCCCTGTGGCCTAGCAGCAGCCACAGCTGCGATAGCTGCAGCGGTTGCAGCCTCAGTCAATGCGGCGTACCGCTCATCGAACGTCTCCATCAGTGTGGTCTTAATAGACCCAAACATCTCCGGGATCTCAGCCCGGATCGCCGCCGCTACCTCCTCGTGAACCATCTGACGAATCTCCTCGTCACTCACACCACTCGAACTCGCTCCGTGGCGCGGTCTAACCATGATGTCTCTGAAATACAACATAAAACTATCAGAGACTCCACCGAGTATAATCGTACTCGATACGCAACCCTACTCAGTCCCCGATATCCAGGGATTCTTACTTGGGTCTCCCACTGACCCGGTGTCCTCGGTAGTACGGGCCCAATACTACCGACCACACCGCATCAGCGTTCATCCCAAGTCCTCCTGCCCAAACTCCGGATAGTGAGTACTCTACTTCTGATATGCACTATCTACCCGCATACTAGCAACGCATCTCATATAGGCAAACTTCCCTAGACTAAGGCATCACAAATCAGGCCACTCTAGTCCTATCATGAATACCTAGTCTTCTAGCATGCATAAGAAATCATATCATATAATATTGTAAGGTATTTTGGGGATCTTTACCGTTCGGGCGCTGACTGATCGTACACACTGCTTCTTTCTTGGTTACCACAAAACCATTTACAAGAGTTTATGCCTTTATTTAAAAAGTTTCCTCAAATCCTCGGTTTGAGTTCAGTTACTCCCGAAGGTGCACCCGAATCCCTCAAACTAAGGCTCTGATACCAATTGTAACAACGCAAATTTTCAAACAAATTTTTCATTTTAAAAATAGAGTATTTCCATTCAAAACAAGGCATAAATAATTTAAGTGTTCTGTCAAGTACAATTAATCAAAACCCCAAGATCATAAAAGCAGTCTTCAGTGTGTATCGATCACGCCGGCGCCTTCCCACGGTCCTCGCTAGTACCTGAAATACATACACAACAAGTATAAGCATAAATGCTTAGTGAGTTCCCCAATATACACTTACACACATACGCCTTTCTAGGCCCTGACCTTCCGGTCCTCAACACAACGCCTTCCGGCCCATAACATAATCGCCTTCCGGCCCATAACATATTGCCTTCCGGCCCACATAACATACATAGCTCACAGATAACAAATAACTTATCACATATATCATACATATCACATATCATATCTGACCTTCCGGTCATACAGTCAAACCCTTCCGGGTACAGTATAATGAGAAGACTCACCTCGTAAAAGCTGAACGCTAGCAATTCCCGAAATGACTCGTGCACAACCGACGAGCTACAACCTCCCTATAACATCACATATCTCATTAACACTTATATCTTCTAAGTGTGACTATCCCTAAGAAGTCAGACTTAGGTCAACTCTGGTCAACGGTCAACGGTCAACTCGATCGGACTCAGCGAGTGCCATGGCGACTCGGCGAGTCTAGACGTCCTCCAACTCTCTGAGATTCCCTATCTACTCGTCGAGTATCCTCCTCGACCCGACGAGTTACTCCTGGAAGAATCGCGGGGCCACCCCGACTCCACTCGTCGAGTTTGAAGAACAACTCGGCGAGTCCCAGTAAATCTTCAAGCTACTCGCCGAGTCTGAAGAACAACTCGGCGAGTCCATGCCATGCAGACGAGCAACTGCTTTCTAAATTACATATGGTCCCGAGATATACAATCATGGGACTTTCTGGACTTCTAAACATCTTATTACTGGGGTATAAACGTTTGGGTAATAACATAATAACCCATCTAATCACTAAATGGGTTTCATAAACCCTAATTTCGCATACACATCAAAATAACAGAATTGGTCCGAGTATTACCTGAAAACGCACTCTCTGTGTCCCCCAAACCTCAGGACTCGATCCTCCTTGATATTCCTTTGGCCAAATTCCTCTTCTTCTTGCCTAACAAGTTCCTCCAAGTCCCAATGGCTTTCTCTCCTGCTCTGGACGTCCACAACGATTAGGGTTCTTCTCAATCGGCCAAAAGACGGAAAATGACGGCCTAAGAGGCGTTATATACGATCCAAAACCGAACGGTTAGGGTTTCTGCTGAACAGCGTCGACTCGCCGAGTCCATATCTGGACTCGTCGAGTCCAGTCGCGAACCTGCGATCAAGTCTGCGATCCTACTCGGCGAGTCTAGGCTCCAACTCGCCGAGTCCCCTCTTAAATCACCCCCAAAAACATAATTTAACAATACCTGAGATTCTGGGCTGTTACACAAAGCCTGCAAGGGTACGACGTACTTGAGTAAAAACTTTTCCATCACGCTAACACAAAAATACAACAGCTCCTCATTGAGTTGTCTATCATAAGCCGAAGTAATTACCTAATAATGTAATCTACTAGGTCAACAACTAATGTAGATACTCAATCCACATATCTGAGGCGTAAGCCCCTGCCTTAAATGTCATGAATCTATGCTCTAACATGTGAATACGAAGCTCCACTTCTCCAATCTGAACCTATTGTTTGTGAACCTGGGACTACACCTTCTTTGATTGATCATAGGCAAGCTAAATGCGCATCTCATCATTGTCCCAATCCTCCTACAGACTCATAATCATACCGTATAGGTGTCCAAACTCACTCCTCAGTGACCTCAAATCCTCTTATATATTGTATATCCTATCAGTCTGATGTGATGTAAGTGGAACGAACACATATATAGTCTCCAATACTTGGTCTCGGAAACAAGGGCTATTAGGTGGATCTCTGGTTTATCCATCAATAAGTGGGGCATGGCTTCCTAGGGTCCCGATGATGATGGTGGTCAGGAAGGCCTTTTTTTGCTCGATATAGGATTATACTTCCTTAGAGTATTCTTTGTTATGGGGCCATGGATGTGGACTCTGAAGGATCAGTGGGATGGTGATCTCAAGGATAGGATGGCCTCAAGTATTTTTGAGGTAGGCTCTGGCTCCTCCTCCTCCTCAGTTGGATCATCATCCCCTCCTTCGACTCAAATTCAATCTCTAAATAGTCTATCCTCTCTTCAACCTCGTCTCTTGAAGGCTCAGATGATTTAGGATCTGGATCGAGGGCATTCTCCTCAGTATCGTCGTTCTCATAGGGCTCTTCCTTGGACATTAAGGGTTACAGTGGTGTTGGAATCTCTGGATGATGGGTATCCTCGGGCTTAGTTGACTAAGGCTCCATATGGTATCTGTCAGTAATAGGTATCGTCATCCATGTGCCCATGTCCGCCACGGTATCAGGTGCTCCTATATTGGACATCAAACATGATAGATATATATGAGAGATAGCGTAAGAATATATAAGTACAAATAATCTCAAGTTTATGTGTATATAAATAGATAATACTAATGGTTCCTACTGAACCCTGCATCGGATATGTCATATAGATGACATAAAACTAAGTGTTCAGTCAAAGAATCCTCTTATAGATCGCGACGAAGATACTACCCAAAACTAGGTCTCCAATCCAAGAATCCTCAAATAATGTATGATGAAGATGCTACGTGGAACTAGGTCTCCAATCCAAGAATCCTCAATCCTCGAGGTTTTCAACTACCGTATCCAAGTTCAATCGAGTATCAGTTTGACCAAAATAAAAGTTAGATGTGCATGCTAGCTCTAGTTGTGGTATGACCAATGTATTGTACTAACTCAATATATTCTTTTTGACCTAAAATCTAAAGTTTATGATCACATTGATTTTATTATGGTATGCAAGTACTTTTATAATAGGTTGATGTATATAACTCTACATCTTAATTTTTTATTTTTCTTTTTTAATTTTTGCTTTTTACATTCAAGACTATCATATGAGGATCAGCTACGTAATAACTATCAGAGGGAAGGACCATCTTAGCATATAGTCGTTCTGAAATCCATCAACCCAAGCGACAAGGTGAATCCAGTCACCTCTCCCGTAAGTAGTATGTTAGTAGGGTAATTAATGATAATACTTTTAGTGTTAGATCTTAAGGGTAATCAAACTGTAGAGTAAGCCCTAGGTTGTATTTGTAATTCCTAAGGAAGTAGTTGTTCACTATAACCAATAGTTCTGATATCAGTTCGGCACACCCACGACCGGCAATGGAATCGTCGAGTTCTGTGGTGTTTAATAGGGATCACAAATATTGAATGCATTGAACAATACATAGTAATATAACACAATCATTTTTTCATTAATAGTATTAGATATTATATTGTCTTAGATAGAAAATACAAACAACATTTCCAATGTCAATAAACAAACAATACTACAAATTAATTGTAACAAATCGTTATTTCAAACTTATGTAATAGTGTAGGTCAAATTGTACTTCTTTTTAATTAAATAAAGAGAAATTTTGGCATACTATGTATATTTACATAATTGACCCTCAAAAATAAATTATTAAATAATCTCAATTGAGTTGAACCAAGTGATAGAGATTGTAACAAGGTTTCCAAAAATATAAAGAACACTAAAATCCGAGTTATAACGAAGATGTTATGACCAATCGAAAATCTGCGACAAAACCGACAAAACATTGTTCAGTGTAAAAACTGAATTTTTGATAAAAGGCTTTCTAGCCTTAACAATCTAAATGAAAGTTATAGTTTATGTTAAACCAAGAACTTTCATAAAAAGAACGCCAAAATCTGACTTCGTATGAGGAAGTTATGATTTTTCTAAGTTTCAGTATAGCAGTGTACAGTTAAAAACTCGAAATAAAGATCGAGTGGTTTTTAGCCGACACGATCTAAACGAGAATTGAAGGTCTCGTCATTAGTAGTACAACGGTAAAAAGACAGACAAAAACGGACGTCGTATGAAGAAGTTATGAATTTATAACGGATTCACGTCCCGGTCTGTTTAAAATAATAATATTAAAAATTCATCCTCTCTCCTATCAAAACTCTGCCCGATTTGAGCCGGTTTCTCGACAAATAAACTCATTTTCATGAAACGAAACCCTGTCCGAATTACCACCTATCAAGTGAGGTCATACCCCCGTATTTTCATAATTTCTACTGTTTTAAGGGAGGAAATACAAGTATAACACAACAACTTTGTGTTATAAATAAATGATTTCAAATCACGATAAAATGATTTTAAAGCATCAAAAATACTTCAAATTTTGAACTCTTTTATAAACTTATATTTTTCCCAAATATACATACTTGTATATATAATTTAATATAAATAAGATTTAAAAGGCTTAGGACTAATAATTCACTCTAGGTCCTTTTCCTCGTTTGGATGTGGACTTATAGTACCGATTATTTGTCCGAAGGTCGTTTAAATTTACCTATATATAAAATTGTATATATAAATATAAAAGTTATTTCATCAGTTTAATTAACCTTTGTAATATGTTGAGCAAAGGATTACATGCAAAAATATTTATTTACTAGTTCCTAAAGTACATATAAATTATAATACGTATAATTTATGATACATAGAGCTATAATTCATATAAATACACTATTTTACATGCTACAAGAGTTTTAATTCAAAACAAATCAAGGGTTTACACTTATCAAATACATGTTCGGGATACTAAGTCAAGAACATACTGTCAATCATTTATTTCAAAATGATTGGGTTTTCATAACTAATATACATGTAACGTTTATATGCTTTTTATGAGACAATCAATTCAGGTTGTTTAATTCAGTTTAGACAACCAAAGTAAAGCCCTGACATTATAACTAGAATCTCCAGTCCGGGGATCGACACAAGTTGTGTGTAGATCTATATCGGGATTGACAACCCCGCACTCAGGTTGCTAGCTATAGTCAGACATACACGCCAATGAGTGGCAATTGTTATCAACAGTTTAAGCACTCATCAGGCGTTCATGTCTTAGTATGGTTATAATAACTCATTAAAAAGATATTAACAACACGTTAGTGTATAAACAACCAAACGTAAGTATATCTTCAAAGTACCAGTTTACAAAATGGAAAGTACAATGCTATACTATAGTTTTCAATAACAGCTGGCGACGCCAGGCACACTCTCAAATACAAGTTTTACAAATACAATGGTTTACAAATAAGACGGTTTTATGGGAATAAAACTACTTTTCACATACCACAGAAAATATGGGATTTTCTAAAAGTGTTTTGATATTCAAAATACAAATACACCCATTCAAACATAAAGACTTATGTACTCACTCAACTTATTGTTGATACTCTCTTTTCAAATTACTTGTATTATCAGGGAAATAATAACAGGTACTCCCCGAGCTTTTTGAAAAGATGGAGCCATTAGGAGTCTTATCTTCTTCTTTTTGTATAACTATTTTGGTTTCAATATACAATGATTGAACATATGTAAATATTATACTTTTAAATACAATGGTTGTTTGTGCTTTGATTACTATGATACATGTGTTGTGATACTACAAATGAAGTCCTCCACCCCCGGACGTTTCCGCCGTCTGGTTTGGGGGTGTGACATTAATCCCTTGAGTGAATATCTGACGACATTTTCCCTAAGAATACATGCGATTTAAAATGTCAACATAATGTTTGTGAGTTCACAAGTTTTTATTTTTCAAAAATACTTTTACACATCGTTGTATATGATTTTTATAAGTATTTTGATATTTGAAAACTACTCTTTTAAAGGAATTTTGTAATATTTATCGTTTAACTTTCTTCACTTAACTTTAAAGTATGTTCCTTAATTGTTGATTTATTTTTAGTATTACCACTTCAAGTAGTTCCCCTCTAGGTGATCTAGTTAATTAAGGCTGCCGGAACACTATTACAACACGTTTCCATAATCGAGCTTGCTACTTGCTATTTACTCAGCAAAAAGTTTCATCGAACGTCGTAATATATGAGAAAGTTATCCCGCCTATGACTCTACCACCAATTTGTAGCTGGAAACCGCAGGTGGGCGTGTTAGCCTCTGATAGATATATACTTGCCTTTCATGCTCACCTAAGTCTTAACAATTTAGGTCGGCGATTAGCTAAAGTCTAAGTAGCTAATTGATGAATTGTTGTCTCATTAACATATATTTTTACTAGCCTTATACTTTTGATTTGATTAATTTTCGTATACAATTATATTTAACTATATAATTATACTATTTAGTTCATTCGAATTGGTAGCCGGGTAGTGCACTGCCTAGATACAATGTTATCTTAGAAATTTGGCCATATTACTAACTAGGCATAATATTATCCTAAAGATTCGAGCAAAACAGCTAGTAGGATAAATATTATCCTATATATTTGTGCAATATAACCACTAGGCATAATATTATCCTTGAAATTTGGGCAAAGTGACTAGCAAGAATAATAACATCCTAATAATTTGAGAACTATTAAACCTGATATATTTTATGACTTTTCCAAGTGAGAGAGTGTTGAAAGAGTGTCCATGGTTATTAACTAAATAATAATATTTCTAAATAATAACATGGTCATTTTGGGTGTCTCTCATGGAAAATAAAAAATTAAAAAAGTATAATTCAGAAGAACATTAGTTTATTAATTTATTATATTTAATAAATGAATTGGTGATTAATTAATTCAAAGGTTTGATTATTAATTAGTTAAAAGATTGACTAATTAGAATGTTTCAAAACACATAAAGGATAAGTGAATTTGAAATTTATCTTAATCCCACATGTTATGGGAAATAAAATTTGACATTCACTCCATCTCATGTGGCTTGATTCCCTGCCTCCTCTCCTCATGGCATGACTTCCAAAGCCTTCTAGGATTTGTAAGATCAACCTCTCTTTTAGATTTTTTAGTTCTATCTTTAAAGTATTGGGTGTCATTCCACTGGAGGGATTCTGGATGGATCTTCTCATCCAAGCAACATGGTTACATCAAGAAGATCAAGAAGCATAAGAAGGGTTCAAGAAGAACAAGTTCAAGCTACAAAGTAGGTTAGTAATTATGTATTTCTTTATATACTAATAGTGTTAAAAGTAAGTTGCTATAATTAGTAAAACATAAATCCTCAGGTTGCATATATGCATAGGATAGTTTGATTACTCTGATGTGCAAGTCTAGTGTGTATAGATGTATTAAAACCCATCCATATGGTTTTAAAACAACGTACAATTCATTTAAAGATTAAGAATTGACATTCTCATGAAGTTTCTTAATAAATAAGATGTACTTTCATTCTTTCTAGAGTAATCAGATAAATTTTTTCTTCATTTCATGTTGATTCGGAATAATCTCATACTTTTCAAGTTTATAAATGAATACACAATCCCTTTTATAGACTACACACAACATTTCATCACCTTTTTGTTTGAAATTCAACAATGATATTTGTCACCATGATATGCTTATTTTTAGTGCCTTCATACAGCTTTTTAAGTAAGAAACACACTGTTTGAGCAGTTTTATGCTCTTTCAAACGAACCATAATATATGAAGAATTATATATCTTAATTCCCTCAAACACTTCTTATCATTTTGATATTTCTTCTTGTTTGTAATAATAGTAGGTTCACCAGTTTCTCAACTAAAACGACCTTCAACATATGGACTAAATAATCAATTTTTATTGTGCGCCAAGCACCTATGTCTATACTATAAAGATAGTCTTCCGTGCGTTCAAACCAATCTTTATATTAATATGGAAAAAGAAGTGGTGCACGGGTATTTGAGCAAAAAAACTTTGTGTAATTTAGAATAACTTGACTGTTGAGATTCGATACAAATGATTAACTACAATGATTTAATTAAAAATTAAAATGAAAATTGATTAGGAAGAAACAAATATAATATTGTCTCAAATCATATCAAAACACTAAAAAACGAAATTAAAATTCAGACGATTGGATGATTCCTACTCTAATAACAATTCTTTTTGTATAACAATCCATGACAACTCCTACGAGCGGAATTAAAATTCAAAAAATCAAAACAAATATAATAGTTTGTGCCCTTTGATTGAATATTAATAAATCTCTTTGAAACCAGAATACAAAAGACTTTGTACTTAAGCATTATATACAAACATCTATTTATAGGACGAATAAACATATGGTATGTTTTACGCAACGAATTAAGAACACCTAAGACAAGCCTACTTGAAAGACTAACAAACAAGTCAGCCTAACATACACCATGAATTTGGAGCATAACAACATTCATAAGTATCATTCCAAATATATAACATATGGAACTCAAAGCATCTAATATAAATACAAGATACCACACTAATATATCTCTTGTTGCAACAAATTTCGAACTCAACATGTGTCAACATGAGTCTCTAATCTTCAGTTGCGAACTTAATTACTATTAGGGTGTAAACGGGCTGAGCCGAACACGAGCTTGACCATGCTCAACCCGAGCTCATTTAAGTCATATGAGGCTCGAGCTCAGTTCGATTCGAGCTTCCTTGTATTGAATTATACAAGCTCGGCTCAGCCTCGAGCCCGAATCATTTTTATCTAATATGCCTAAATAATCATAAGTTCGGTTCGAACTAATTAAGAAGCTCATTTACTAATACCCTAAATCCCAAATTACCCAAATATTTTTTATTTTAATATAAAAAAATAATAATAATTTATATAATATATAGACTCATTTAGGCTTGCGAGCCTAATCGAGCCTATGTGACATAGACTCGAGCTCGAGCTCGTTTAATACCCAAGCTTAATACTAAGCTCGAGCTTGGTTCGGGCTCGATTAAAATCAGTTTCGAATCGAGTTTTTAACGACCCGATCTCGGGTATCTTAACTTTTTTGCACCCTTAATGACTATATTAATTTTAGGAGTACCCTTAATTTAAGGGATTGGTAGAATGTAAACTATAAATAATGCATACATATAGAATAGGTTCCTCAAATAAGGTATGGTTGGCTCTATAAATTGTATGTAAATTGTAGTGAAATATATAGAAGCTATTTTTATCAAAACTCACCAATTATGAGTTTCTTTTTATCACTTTATATTTATCTACAATTCCATGTCGAGAGGAGCAAGAGATTTCTCCATTTGAAGAAAGCTATGTGATTGGTCGAGTTTGCTTGTTTTACTTTGAGTCTCAATATCTTCATCTGCGTGTTCTTCATCGTACCTTACTAGTGATTGGTAATCAACTTGTTTATCGTAGATTTTAATCATGGCCAAGTAAAGTGAGATAGCAAAAATCGTCACCAAAAGTAGATACCAGCTAAATTGAATAGTCACTAACGACTTGGCGCGTTCTACGGCTTGGTCTCCATTGCACCGAACTACATGGTGACCCTGTTCCAGGTTCAAGAAACAACCTTTTGGAATCAAACTTTTAGTCCAAAGCATGAAACCCATAACCATAAGCCAAAGACCCTGGAAGAATATACTAATGGACCTTATGAAACTAACTATGAAGCTTTTCTGGTAGCCAATGGCCATAAGTGTACTAATGAAAGAGATAAGAATTAATATTTGTAGAAGCATATGGTACTGTCCTTGGATACCCATGTTTCCAGTTGAGTGAAGGTGGGTGATGAGGAGTTGGTGCCCAAACGCAATACCTAAAAGCAACTGTGTCAACTCGTATTGCGCTTTGGGTTGAAACTTGTCAAGTAGTATGGCAAAGCCAGCATAGATTATAAACATCATAAAAATGAACAAGTGTTCCATGTTCTGCATATGGTTGGAAGGAATGGTGCCATCTGTGTCAAACGGATGGTGATGATCTGGTAAAACAAATATCTCCATAACAATGGCCATAGAACAACTTGACATGATGTAGTAAAGTTCCAAATACCTTATCCTTGTGGTGGGCACCCATGGGGAGAAATGGAAGGCTTTGGGGTTTTGAACATGGAGTTTGATATGGTTAACAAGGTGCCATAATCCGACGAAAAGAAAAACAGACCCTGGTGCAACATGTCCAACCAAAGTGCCCATGTGTTAGTTTTTGTGAGTGCTAGGTGTTGTGTGTGTGTGTGTGTGTGTGTGTGAGAGAGAGAGAGAGAGAGAGAGAGAGAGAGAGAGAGAGAGAGAGAGAGAGAGAGAGAGAAAACAAATAAAAGACTAATGAAAATTTTGATAGAAGAAAGGGAGTTTAAAGGGGATGGAAGGCCACGAGACTTTAAAGGGTTTTCATTTACTGTTCGTATATGGATGTTTGATTTCTGTTTGAATAAGATTGGAAGCTTTGGGCAACTTGAAGAGGATACCTTATTTAGAGGCATAGTAATAATAAGATAATGGATCACTAATAAACCTTTTTCTCTAAATTGTAGAACATTTTTCCTAACGGCTAGACTATTATTAGAACAGCAAGAAGCTAGAGTTACAAGTTAGACTAATACGGTATTAGCCAAAGATTCCCATACTATTCCCTACACTATCTATCTTAGAAATGTTATAGGCATCAAACTTATATATTTTTATTATTTTTTAAAACAAAACAGGCTTCTTACTAGTTTAGTAGTTTATGCAACCATGCATCTTCAGTTTGTTACAAACTTTTACATGCGTAATTTCGCAATGTTTTGTTTAAAACCAGAAACATGATTACTTAAATTGATAAGAAAACTCAACATTCTTTATTTAGGCATAAACGGATAACCTTATTGAATCTGATGCCATTAATTACATAATTATTCATTTACATGTTATTATACGGTATGGTGTAGGATACATGATAATTTTAGACTGAAACTCGGTAAGAATAAAAGAGTCTTCGTGAAAGATAATTTTAGTGGTGGATTGGTGGTCGAGAATTTGGAAGAATGTTAACTATCTTGTCATGTGAAAGACGTGATGCCAAAAAGAAGGATACGTGGAAAAGTATGGTAGAAGAGTTCTATTAAATTCTTAGTGAGCAACTCATACTACTCCAGGTCCTTATGGAGTTTAGTTGTTTTTTTTTTTTTTTTTTTTTTTTTTTTTTTGAAATCGAGTAAACTAACTGGGTTTTTTTTAAAAGAGTAACTCATTTAAAGTATTTTTGCAAAATAATCATTTTCTCCGGATTGTGACGTTTCGGAAACAATTTGGGACTCGTTTTTCGTGGGTCGGCCCATTACATTTCCTCCGGGATGGGACGTTCCGGAAACAATTACGGACTACCCGTACATATTCCGGATCTCACACTCAGAATTCAAATCCGGAATATATTATGAAAAAAATCTGGATATCGATTTCATTCTGGATCCCACTCCAATTTTACAAATTCGATCTCCGACACATGATTTCGCTTCCGATTTGGACTCTTCGATTCTGATTCAGATCACCACCACACCACTCCGACTCTCTAATACTAATACTAATACCGATCTCCGACACGCCACTCAGATATGGAAGATGATAACTATGACCTAGATGTTTTAACGGTAAGTTATTTACTCCAACTTAAAATTTATGTTTATCCTCCGGAATGAACTAACAACGTTCCGGAGTTGCAATAGATGATGTCATTCTATTATGACGAAACCAAACCTAGTTTAGTTGTTTGTATTATGTGATCGAAATCTAGTGTCCCGAAACATAAAATTTCATTCTGGAATCCTCCAGAATGCGATGAACATGTTCGGAACGTGATGAACATGTTTGGAACACTAAGAACAAGTCTAGAATATTGGAAAGTTTTCATTTCGGGGCTGGTTTGTAACATCTTTATCATTGCATCACAACGAGGTATTTTACTCATCCATTTCACTGTCTTGTAAACCCAAAGTCAGCATGAAAATTCTTACGACATTGAGAGACAGACCGGGATGCGAGACTATGTTCCAAAATTCATGTCTTGGGAGGTGATAAGACATTCCTAATGTACATGGGGATCGTTTGCTTCTACATTATGTCTTTTTCCATGAAGTTATCATAGACCCCTAGAGCAAAGTAGATGAAATTGTTTTTGAGATTGGGGTTTACGAGATATCTTTTGGGAAGAACGGACTTTTTCTTGTCACCGACTTCCGTTTTGGAGATTATTGTCCTACGTTCTGTTCCAACGTTGCCTTCCATTCTCATATGCATCCTATGGTCGCGAGAAATGTCACCATCAAATTAGAAGATGTGAAGAATGTGTTTGAGCATTCACTTAATGATTTATCAAACGAGGATGTGGTTTATGTATGTCTCTCTTATTGTCACGCCCCGCTAAAGCGGAAACACAGGACGCGACAGTACAAAGGGTTTCATAAAAAAGTTAAAAGACAACACCAACCATAGTATGAAAAAGCATTATAAATTTTACAATGAGTTTGAACAACTTTTTAAAGTAATTACAATGTATTTGAAAGACAACACATGCAAATGGTCTTACAAGTGTTGTGTCTTTACGTGCCTCTTAATAGATGATTCCTGAGAAAGCATGTAAAACGAGCGTTAATTATAAACATATTTGGTGAGTACTCATAGGTTAAATATAATATTAGTTTAATGAAACGTAATCAAAGTTTTGATAGAAGTTTCCATAAATAAAAGTACATTGTTAAAATGAATAAATAAGTTTGTATAAACAAAGTTTATTGTCATCATGATGAATAAAGTACGTTGCCCAAATGAGGTGCAACATTCATATTCTCATGGGAAATAAAGCTTGTTATTAAAACAAGTAACAAGTTTTATTCCTATGATGAGCAAACAAGTTCGTTGTTACAAGGAGCAAACAATTTCATTGCTAAAACGAGTATATAAGTTTCTAGTAATAAAAGTTCGTTGCTATAATGAGAAAAAAGTATGTTGCTATAATAAGTAAGCTAGTTTGTATGTATATGAGCAAACACTGAGTTCACAACCGAGCCTATGACTGATGCCTTATCAAGATCTATGATTATTGTTCCATAGATTATATGGTATCATGCACTCCAGCAATCGGGTGAGTGAGGAGTTGTTAATTCCTAATAGTGCTATCCATAATGACAATTGGCTCAAAGAGTTAGTCGTTGGAGTAAAGTGTAAGGGAATGGACTTAAGACGATAAGGCCTCATGTTTCAAGTTGCATAGACATACCAAGCAAAATATAGCAATAAAGTTTGATACAAATAAATTTAAATACAACGAACAATAAATAGTTTTTCAGACATGCTTTTCACTAGTACAAAAATGAGCTATGGTTCCACTTTTCGAAAAACGGCCTATCACACTTTTTATTAAAAGTGTGGCCAAAGGTCATTAACAAAATTTACAAATTGTTTTTGCATACATTTAAATTAGTTTGTTTCGTCATTGTATAGATAATCAAAACTTTAACCACGCTTAATTATATCAAATGTGACAAATATTAGTCACACTTGAACATTGAGGCCATAGGTCACAATCAGCCATAGGTATCGATTAAGATTGTCATACTTTTTTATAAGAGATAATAGAGAAACGTATTGTAACATGAGGCAGTTGTGTGTGTGTCTATAACGTGGTGCCTTTTTTGACACATAACAGACAAAGTAGCTAAAAGATGATACATATGGTCACAATAAATATTTATGTGTCCATAGGGCAGTTCAGTACTAGTTGTACTTAGTTAACACAAGAAAAGAAAACAAGTTAGTACTGGTTGTTTATGGTCATGTACCTTTTTTTATGTGTGTCAAAATATGATGAATTGACTTTGAGAATAAGCAAATATTGTTAATGTAGGTAGCATTTAGTTATGATTACAACTATTATATGTGTCTATATGTAAATATAGTTATAAAAGAACAATAATTTCTTATCGGTATAATTAGGGGTCATACATTGAATATGTTGCTATAATTATGTAATGTTCATTCTGGTTGTGATATTGTATTTGTAAGTTTAAAGAATAGTCTTCATAAAATGACAATTTTAGACTTTTTGGAAGACTCTTAATTTAACCATTTTTATCTTTGATATCATTTGGCAGAATAAAAAATAAACAAAAAGGTCAATCATGCCATTTTAAAAAGGTACATTTCCTTTTTTGCAATTAATGAGTTGTATAAATTAATGAAAAAAATTGAATGGTAGCTTTGTAAAGTTACCTCAACAGAAACAATTTCTGAAAAAACCAAAAAAAAAAAAAACAAAACAAAAAAAACAAATAACAATATAGTTGTATTGAATAAGAGCTATAAGAGAGGACCAAATTGCCATTTTCTCATCTATTCTTTTAATTGCACCAGATCATACACCATTAAAAAATGAAAAGAATACAACTTTCTTTAACTGAAAAGTATGATAAATAAATGAAAACAATACAACTTTGTCTAACATTGCATAATGAAAGTACATTGCTATAATATGCAGTTTATGTTATAACATGCCATCCACCTTTTTGGCCTTTCCCTTCTACAAACAAAAATAAACTAAGATCATTATATATTAAAAGAAGGAAAAATAGTATCGCTACAAATGTAATTCATGAAATTAAGAAACACATACCGTACGTATAAGAATACCATGACAATCAGTACAAAAATAATCATTTTCCTTCTGCAAATCAACTGTGTCTACACGTGGCAATATATTATCATTATGAGGAACTACAGTACTAAATTCTTCATCTAAATCCTCATATGTATCTCTGTAATTTTTGGGTGGTGTGTTGAAGACAATAGACATTTTTTGATCGAGCGAGTCTGTCACGTAAAATACTTGTTGTGCTTGTGAGGCTAATATGAAGGGATCACTTTTATGGCCTAATATTTTTAGTTCAACTAGTGTGTACCCTAATTTATCCTTTTTTACCCCATTTATACTGTCAACTCAATCACACATGAAAATTGGAATTTGTTTAAAATGATAATCTAGTACCCATATCTCTTGTAAAACACCATAATAAGTGTTTTTGGCATATGTTACAACTTCTTTACTGATGTGTGTGTCAGTTGCAATGACACTAACGCCACTGTTTTGGTAAACTTTACCTTCACGAGCTTTTGTACGAAAAGTATATCCATTAATAGCATACACATTGTATTTAATAATGTTCTTATTGGGTCCATGTGAAATCCATCTCATTCTTTACGTTATACTTTCTCTACAGACCCATATCTTTCTCTCTACCTGAATAGTAATTAGATTATGAATTTAAGATACAAAGAAATACATAACAAAGAACACTAAATATATGAAAACAATATAACTCCTTTCATAACCAATGACCAAAAGTATTATTATGCTCTTGCTCTAGTTGTGCCTTTCGTTTAGTAGGTTGCTGATGTTGCAAAAATTCCAAGTGTCGTCTGTCAATACGTTAATGTTAATATTATAACAAAAAACACATACATGTAAAAAAGACTTACATGATATACGGGAGTACTTCATTTGTATTTTGCAATATAATGAAATGTGCTTTGCTGAATAGTTCTGCAAAGACTTCTACCGATTTAGCAGCTGATAGAGGAGTACCGTCCGTAATAGAACTACTATCTACACCTTTCTGAATTCCACATGTGTTATGATTGTCAGGTGGAATACCAATAGTATCCATATTTTTAAGGAACTCACTAAAAACTCAATCATCTCTTCTGCAACATTCTCTTCTGCAATGCGTCCTTCTGGTCTATTTTTGTTTCGCACGTGCCCCTTAATAACCTTCATAAACCTTTCGAATGGGTACATCCATCTAAAGAATATTAGACCGCATCATTTTACTTCCCTAGTTAGATGAACGGTTAAATGAATCATCACATCAAAAAATGATGGTGGAAAGTGTTTCTCAAGAAGGCATAAGGTTACACATAACACCTCTTGCAACTTATCGAGCTCATCCAGTTTGATTTCTTTGCTACATATTGTTTTGAAAAAAGAAACAAAACCTTGTAATAGCAACTCTGGTGGGTGGATGCATAATATATCGAATTGCTATGGGAAAAAATTGTTGCATGAGCATGTGATAGTCATGTGATTTTAGTCCGATCGACTTCTTATCCTTCAGAATCACCAAACTAGAAAAATTTGAACAATACCCTTGAGTAAATCTTAAGTTGTATAAAGTCTTATAAAATTTATCTTTTCCCTCTTCTGTCAATGTACAACCTGCAGCAGGAAGTGTTGTGTTGTTTCCAATCGAGTTTTATAACCATCTTTCGTCTTCCCGGGAACGTTCAACACAGTTTCGGTCAAACTCTTGCCCACGTTCTTTTCGACATGCATAAAATCTATACAATGTGGAATCAAATTGTCAGCCAATATGTTAGATGTATATACCATAGATTAAATTTCTTCCAGTATGTATTATTTTGATAGCCCACATCTGAAGTACCCACTTGGTTTGATTTTCTCTTTTTTTATTAATCTTCCTACCTCTTCCAGTTGTAGATTGTTGGATTTCTACCTCCTTGCCCTTACACACCTTTCCCCATTTATTAATTATAAATTTGACCCTGTTATACATTTCCTCCCCATTCATAGGTTCTGGAGAGGGTGAGAACTCTTGTAGTCCATTGAATGCCTTTTTTTTCTTCTGAATGGATGATCATATGGAAGAAATAGTCTATGACCAACATAACTTTGTTTATTCGATTCATGGAATCTAATACAGTGTGTTTGTTCGCCACACACAACACAACCTTGAAATCCGTTGTAAGGATAATCACCTAATGTAACTAGAGTAGGATAATGATTAATAGTCTATAACACAACTACATGTAGATTAAACTACTCTTTTGCATTTGCATTGTATGTTTCAACTACAATATCAAATAATAATTGCAGATCATCAATCAAAGGTGCTACGAACACATCAATATCGTTTTCTGGTGTTCCCGAAATCAATAACAAATGCATGATGAACTTTCTCTTCATACAAAACCATGGTGGAAGGTTGTAAATGACAGTGAAAATAGGCCAGACACTCTGATTCCTATTTCGTCTATTCACATCGACCCCGTCAGCCGAAATGCCTAGCCGTAAATTTCTTGGTTCGCTAGCAAAGTCAGGATATTTGTCATCAATGGGAGCCCGTGTTGGTGAATCAGCTGGGTGACATAAAACACCAATATCCACCCTTCCGTATGTTGCATGCCATGTTAAATCTTCATCAGTACTCTTGGACTGAAAAAGTCGTTTCATACGCGGAATAATTGGAAAGTACCACAAAACGTTTGCAGGAATATTCTCGTAAATTTTATTTTTTTGTTCATCGACCTTCCATCTTGATTTACCACAAGTAGGACATGCTGCCATGTCTGTCTATTCGTTTCTATAAATTATACAGTTTTTGACACATGCATGTATCTTCGTATACCCTAAACCCATTGCTTTAAATGCTTTTTTGGCCTTGTATGTATTACTATACATTTTATTTCCTTCTAGTAACATATTTTTGATCAAAACTAATAATTTCGCAAAACACTTATCTGATACTCCATACTTACTCTTCAAGTTGAGTAGTTGTATGATTGCAGATAATGTTGTGTAATTACAACACCCTTTATATAGGGGCTTCTCAGCACCTTCTATTAGTTCTCTAAACATCTCAAGGTTCCCCATAAAATTTTCTTCAACAGCTTCAATCATCTCTACTATTTTTGCAGCATCTATTGGCATTTTTGTATTCATGTTCGTGGAATCAACAATGTATGATGTGTTGTGACAACCCGGAACTTTTTCCTATGTAAAGCTCAGCCTGGCAACTCAAATGAGTGTCAGACTCGATTCTACTATCATTTAACCTTGTTTAGAGTCCGTTCAAAGGTCCAAAGCTCGGTCATTCAAGCCTCGAGTATAGGATTGGGTCGCGTACACTTCTAAACCAAGCAACAAGCCATACACTCCATTAGAGGGAGTGTACGGCCGTACACCCATGTTGGGTTGTACACCCCCTCCCTAAGTATGTTATCCTTTCATTTTTCCTTCATTCTTGCATTTCACCTCAAGAACACTTGAGTTTTCTCTTAACTATCATCCTGATTTTCATCCTTGATCTTCAAAAGTTGTAAGTGTTCTTTCCTTGATTTGTTGTTACACTTCATCTCCTAGTTACACTCTTTGATTTCATCCATGGAAATCATCTTTTGACTAGATCTTCAAATCTCACCAAGAACACACACTTGTTCTTGGTGATTTTGAGCCCTTTTGAGCCTCCAAATCGTAAGAAATTTTTCCTAATGTTTGAATCTTCTTAGAACACTAGATTAACACCTCGAAAATTCCCAGAACTCATGAACATGAGGTGTGTACGGCCGTACGCCCATGTGTGGCCGTACACTCCTCAAAACACCCCTAAAGGGCCTTCAAAATGCATTCCTAGCTTCACCACTAGAAGAGGAATTGTCCAACAAGCATTTCTACCCTTGGAAAAGGTTTTTGTACATTTTACACCTTGAGTGTACGGCCGTACACTCCCTAGCCATACACCCATGGCGATACACTCCTCATATTGGCCATATACTCCCCTTAGTTCAATCACATGTGATTCCAACACTTGGTCAAAGTGTTTCCTAGTCCCGTGAGGTGTATAATTGCATTTGGTTGCTTCTACACACTATATTTATGCCAGTATATGCCATTATGTGTCATTTAGGACTCGTTAAGTCTTGGGATTCGTGGCACTACTCATCCTTACGCGCATATTCGTTTGAATCACCCACATCAGGTGAGTTCATACACCTATAGTGAATCTTTTAACTATTTTAATTGTTTTTAACTGGAGGAATACAAGTTTAACACAATGTTAATTGTGTAAATGTTTGTGATAAACAGCTTTCAAATGATTTCTTATGTCTTAATAAATTATCAAAACATTACAAAAACTCTTTTAAAGTTATGTTACTTTATAGTTTAACAAAACTCCGTTTCTAAAGTACAAGCATAACTTAGTAGTAAAATGAGTCTTTTCAATAACAGTTCAAGTAAAACACTAGTAAACTATAAGATGTATAGTTTAGAGGTTCAGTTCATACCAGATACTAGAACATACTATGATGAGAAACAAAGAGAACATACTACATACTAGACAGAGAGAACATACACCACACTAGTACATACAATACATATACAAGTATACTATAGCATAAATGTGAGTCACTACTTCGGGGCATGGCATCACTTCTGTGGCTCGTTTTGTAACCAGAGTCTCCTAGAGGGAGAGCGTGAGTTTGTGTATAGATCTATACTGGATTGACCGTCCTACACCTTGCTGCCAGCTATAGTGGGACCTGTAGGTCTACGGGTGACGAAATGTCATACCATTTCGACATCTTCGAGCGTCATGTTTTACTAAGTCGATCAAGTATGGTTACAACATATCACATTTTACCTTAATTAATAGTTGATTTAAGGTAGTTAGTACAACAGTAGTTACTATATACAATACTAAAGTACTTACATTTTCCCATTACTTTCATATTGTGACAGTTCCACTTGAAAGTTAATGCAAACTATTTTCGAGTCAAGATAGTTATAAACTAGGGAAAACTTACATCTTTTAAAACGACAAACAGAACAGTCGAGTCTAATACATTCAGTAGAAAGGGACCATAATGCTAACCTTATGATTCCTTAATGTATACATCAAGCGATATATATTACTAGGATCTGATAGGTAATAAGATATGTGCTTTCCGCTTCATTTCCTGTTCCTTGTTTGGTTGTGGGCTTAGAGCGGATTCACCCAGCCTATTATCCATTCAATCTTAGTTATATATATGTTCCGTATACATTAAGTCATCATAAGGGGTACCAGGTATGGGTAAAGTCATAGGGCACTAATTCAATGCACATTTTTCGAGCACAAAACATACTCTTCAAATAGAACATTTGGTAGACAAAACTAGAAACTTACCAGTAAAGGGTTTAATCCATTTTATTAAACTAGTATAAACTTAAAGGATCTTTGGTGGTTAACTCTATAATACCATAGTTTATAGATCAAGGTTATATATAATTAATACCCGATAGGTAGTTGGATGTGTGCTTTTCGCCTCATTTCCTGCTCCTTGTTTGGTTGTGGACTTAGGGCAGATTCACACAATTAACTAGCTGTTTTAATATTAGATTATATATAGCTAGTATAAACTAAGTGATTTTAGAAGGAACCACTGTGGTTACCATTTTTATTATAAGAAATAAGGGTTTTCTTAAAGAATCTTTTCATCAAATATAAAGGAACTATTACAGTTAACTCTGTGAGTACCAAGTAAATACGCCAGGGTTATATACAACGATAATCTAACAAACAATGGGATGTGTGCCTTCCGCCTTATTTCCTGTTCGTTGTTTAGTTGTGGGCTTAGGGCAGATACATACAATCAATTGTTTGTTTACTTGGGGTTTTATATAACTTGTATCTACTTAGTACTCATAGAAAGGATTGTAGAATCACTTTTACTTATCTTTCATCAAAGCAGGAAATATAGGATTTTCTGGAGGAACAGGCGAACTTTTCTAAACAGAACTTACAAATCACTACAACTTTCTACAACTTACTTACATCACTAAAATCTTATGAGTTCACCAGCTTAATTGCTGATCAACTCTGTCAAAATAACTTGCATTCTCAAGAAACTAGTAGACAGGTACTCGCGTTGGGAATTCAGAAGATGGAGCAGTATAGCTTCATTTCTTGTTTTGATATTTACATACGTATTTTATGTTTTGTGAACACATACTTTGTAAACACTTTCTTTATAATCAAACAGTTTTCATTACTTTGATTACTATGATACCTGTCTTGTGATACTAAACATGACGTCCTCCACCCCTGAACATTTCCGCCATTCCATTTTTGGGGTTTGACAGATTGGTATCAGAGCATTGTTTATAGTGAACTAAGTATATCAACCGATAAAAGATATACAACTATAAATACAAGGGGCTTAAATGCTCTGGAAAATAATATATTTTAAGAGTATAACAATAAGTTATAAAAATATGCCTACTTGCTTATACATGTATACATACTAGAACAAGTATCACAAGAAGAACAGAACAGAAGTATTTAAAGGTTGAACACTGCAGTCAAACCTAGACAGTTATGTAATCATATCTAGGATCAATATAGCATGATCAACTATATTCATTTGAGATGTGACCGACATGTGTTGGGAGTGATGTGGTGTTGCAACAGTCTTAAAATTTACCTAACGCTAAGAGAATTCTAGATCAAGTACTTAAGAGTTAGAATACTATAGGGGTATTCTATGATACTATGACACGATAAAAAGTTTGAAACATACTAAGTACATTATGTTAAAATACTATAGGAGTATTTTAGGCACTATATAAATAACTTATGTGATAACTTAAAAGACCCTTTCGGATAGGTCTATAATCTTGCAATGTATACTCCCAAGGTTATATATAATTGAGATTTTATAGACTTAGAATTTGTGATCTACGCTTCACTACATGTTCCTTGTTTAGTTGTGGTTTTGGAGTAGGATCACTTATTCGAAGGTCTATTTCATCTTGAATTATATACCACTTGTATACATAGTACAATTATAGGAGGACTCTGTAAGGATCACCCCATAAAGTTACCCTAAATCTCATAGATTCTTTAGACACTTCCATTCTCGTACAACAAATCCTGATAGATGTAACCACTTCCTCATAGCAGTCAACAGAAGAGTTAAGGAGGAACAAGAGAAGGTTAATGAGATGTTTTCAAAGAAAGATCAGTCGAAGTAACCGAGACGTCTTATGTGTCACAATAATAAATAATAATCTCGGTTAACTTAATGAGTTAGTGGAAACACTGCTCACATTATGTGTTAGGATTATTTTCTTACATGCAGCTACTAACAGTTATTCAAGTAACAAATATTCATTCGAGGATAGCCATTCCAAATTCCTAAAGTTTATTAGGTATATGTAACAACGTAATTTTTCAAGCAATTTTTTTTCATTTCAAAATTAAGTATTTTCATTCAATTCAAGGCATAAACATTCCAAGTGTTATGTCAGAATACAAATCATATGAACCCCAAGATCACAAAACATCTATCAGTGTGTACAGATCACGTCAGCGCCTTCCCACGGTCCTCGCTAGTACCTGAAACACATACACAACAACTGTAAGCATAAATGCTTAGTGAGTTCCCCAAAATACAACTTACGCACATACGCCTTTCCAAGCCCTGACCTTCCGGTCCATGTGTCTCAGGGGACTTCCGTCCCTGCTGGGTAAACCTTCCGGTCCTACCCACGCCAACCTTACGGTCCACATTACACGCCTTCCGACCCATAACATAATGCCTTCCGGCCCACATAACATACATAGCACGTATAACAATTAACTTATCACATATAGCACATATATCACATACCATATCTGACCTTCCGGTCACACAGTCAAACTCTTCCGGGTACAGTATAGTGAGAAGACTCACCTCGTGAATATCGAAAGCTAGCAAATCCCGAAGTCACTCGTGCTCGATCCGCCGAGCTACAATCTCCCTATAACATCATACATCTCTTATTAACACTTTTATCTTCTAAGTTTGACTATCCCTAAGAAGTCAAACATAGGTCAACTTTGGTCAACGGTCAACGGTCAACTTGACCGGACTCGGCAAGTGCACAAGGGCAACTCGGCGAGTCTAGACGTATCCGCCAACTCCATAGGATTCCCTTCTTACTCGTCGAGTGCTTCCCCTGACTCGACGAGTTCCACCTGGGAGAGTCGTGGGGCCACCCCGACTCAACTCGCCGAGTCTCAAGAACAACTCGACGAGTCCCAACTCGACTCAGACCACCTGTCGACCCTCTCTAACTCGTCCTGACTCACTGAGTCAACCCGTGACCTGACTGGATCACTCACTGGCCAATCTAAGGCCATCTTCAAGCTACTCGCCGAGTCTTCTCATCGTACTCGGCGAGTCCATGCCATGCAATTACTCAAACTCGCTTCTAAGGTCAGATCTGTTCCATCAATTCATAGATCTAGCCTTTCAAGACTGATTCACCACGTAAAGTCCCTATCTTGGTGTCCATAACACACCCCATGGCTTATAAGGAACATTTTGATCTAAAGCATAAGGGTTTCAACCCAAAACTTCCATTGATTCCCAAAAAGCTTGGGCAAAGGGACACTCTGGACCTTTAGGGGTCCAGATCTATAGTCTAAATCTCTTAGGGGTCCAAGGGAGCACAAGATCTAGCCACAAAAGGGTTCAATAAACCCTAAATCAATGAAAACACCAACATAGAAGAGAATAGCTCAAAATATTACCCCAAAAGAGATGCTCTGGACTCCAAATCCTCAGAAGATGGCTCCTCTTGCTTTCCCCTTGGCTGATTTCCTCTTTCCTTGCACAAGTGACACCTCCAAGATCAATAATAGCCTCTTTCTATGCTCCAAACGCTCACACTCGATTAGGGTTTCACTCAAGGGACTGGTGAGCACAAATGACAGCCATAAGGCCCTTTAAATAGGTCCCAAACCCGAGAAATTAGGGTTTCATTAAACAGCACAGACTCGCCGAGTCCAATCGAATCCCGCGTCCAGAATCGCGACCCTACTCGGCGAGTCTGAGCTCCAACTCGCCGAGTCCACTCTCAAAACACAAAATAACCAAATCAATAAAGATACCTGAAATTCCGGGCTGTTACAATTCTCCCCCACTAGAACTAGACTTTGCCCTCGAAGTCTCGCTCTGAAAATAGCTCCGGATGCTGCTCCCGCATCTCGCACTCCGGCTCCCAGGTCATCTCCGATCCCTTCCGGTGTTGCCACTGAACCAACACCAGGGGTACCTCCTTGTTCCTCAGAACCTTGATCTTCCGATCCCTGATGGCCACAGGCCTCTCAGCATAATTCAGACTCGCATCCACATGAATATCCTCTAATGGAACCACTGCCGACTCATCGGCTATACACTTCCTCAATTGTGACACGTGAAAAGTGTCGTGGATCTGCCCCAACTCGGCTGGCAACTCCAAACGATAGGCTACCCAGCCTACCCTTGCAATCACATGAAATGGCCCAATATACCGGGGCCCCAACTTGCCCCTCTTCCTGAATCGAATCACTCCTTTCCAAGGAGAGACCTTTAGGAGAACAAAGTCGCCGACCTGAAACTCAAGCTCGGACCGGCGTCTGTCTGCATAACTCTTCTGTCGGCTCTGGGCGGTCAATAACCTCTGTCTGACCTGCTGAATCTGCTCTGTCGTCTGAAGCACGATCTCTGTACTGCCCATCACTCTCTGCCCAACCTCTCCCCAGCAAATGGGGGTCCGACACCTCCTACCATACAACAGCTCAAAGGGCGGCATACCAATGCTCGAATGATGGCTGTTGTTGTAGGAAAACTCTACCAAGGGTAAATACGCATCCCAGCTACCCCCGAAATCTAACACACACGCTCGAAGCATGTCCTCAAGCGTCTGAATCGTCCGCTCGCTCTGGCCATCTGACTGGGGATGATATGCGGTACTAAAATGCAATTTAGTACCCAGCTCCTCATGAAATTTCTTCCAGAATCTGGAAGTGAAGCGCACATCACGGTCTGAAACAATCGAGATCGGCACCCCATGCCGAGATACCACTTCTCTCACATAAATCTCCGCCAACTTCTCCGCTGAAGAACTCTCACTGATGGCAAGGAAGTGAGCGCTCTTCGTCAACCTATCCACAATCACCCAAATTGCATCAACTCCTCTGGCAGTCCTTGGCAATTTGGTGATGAAATCCATAGTGATCTGTTCCCACTTCCATTCGGGAACCTCCAATGGCTGCAACTTGCCATGCGGTCTCTGGTGCTCGGCCTTAACCCTGCGGCAGGTCAAGCACCTCTCAACAAACCATGTGACGTCCCTCTTCATACAGGGCCACCAATACTCTTTCCTCAAATCCAAATACATCTTTGTTGCCCCCGGATGGATCGAAAACTTCGACCGATGAGCCTCTTCCATCAAAGTAATACGCGTACCACCCACGAACGGTACCCAAATCCGACCCTGAAACGTCATAAGCCCTCGTCCATCCGTAACGAACTCTGAAACCAAACCCACGACCCGCTCTCTCTTCTGCATCTCCGGTCGCACAGCCTCGGCCTGTGCCCCACGAATAGCATCCAATACTGGAGCTATCACGGTCAATCTCAAACATACATCTCGCAGTGGAGTGCTCTCCGCTCTGCGACTCAACGCATCGGCTACCACATTAGCCTTGCCTGGGTGGTACAGGATCTCACAATCATAATCCTTGACTACATCCAACCACCTCCTCTGACGCATATTTAGGTTGGGCTGATCCATCAAATACTTCAAGCTCTTATGGTCTGTGTATATCATACATCGAACCCCATACAAGTAGTGACGCCAAATCTTGAGAGCGAACACTACTGCCCCCAACTCTAAATCATGCGTGGGATATCTCGTCTCATGAGGCTTCAGCTGCCTCGACGCATAAGCTATCACATGACCCCGCTGCATCAACACTGCACCCAGCCCCAAAATCGATGCATCGCAATATACTACGAAATCCTCCATCCCTTCCGGGAGAGCTAATACCGGGGCTTCGCACAGCCTTTGGCGAAGTGTCTCAAAGGAGGTCTGCTGCTCGGGACCCCATGAGAATGCAACACCCTTCCGGGTCAATCTAGTGAGCGGCACTGCGATCTTGGAGAAATCCTTGATAAATCTCCGATAATACCCTGCCAACCCAAGGAAGCTCCTGATCTCCGATGGTGACTTCGGCACCTCCTAGCTCATCACCGCCTCGACTTTGGCCGGATCGACCAGTATCCCTTCCTGGTTAATGAGATGTCCTAGGAACTGGACCTCCCGCAACCAGAAATCGCATTTGGAGAACTTTGCATAAAGCTTCTCTGATCTTAATACCTCGAGGACCTCCCTCAAATGCTCCTCATGTTGCTCTCTAGATCTCGAATACACCAGAATATCATCGATAAATACAATCACTGACCGATCCAACATCGCCCTGTATACCCTGTTCATGAGATCCATGAACACAGCCGGGGCATTGGTGAGCCCGAAAGGCATCACCACAAACTCATAATGCCCATAACGCGTCCTAAACGCTGTCTTTTGGACGTCCTCATCCTGCACTCTCACCTGATGGTACCCCGACCTCAGATCGATCTTGGAAAACCAAGATGCTCCCTGCAACTGATCGAATAAATCGTCGATCCTTGGTAACGGGTAACGGTTCTTGACCGTCAACTTGTTCAACTCCCGGTAATCAAATCAATACCAAACTCCACTTGCCTCACAGGAGGTACTCCCGGCAGCTCCTCGGGAAAAACATCTGGAAACTCACACACCACTGGGACCTCCTCGACTGATCTCGGTCTCTCGGAAGCCTCCCGCGTATCCATCACATACGCCACAAAACCCTTACAGCCCTGCTGCAAACACTGCCTCGCCCTAGCAGCCGAACAAAAAGTTGACCCTGAACGGGTACCCTCGCCGTACACAGAAAGAACTCCCCCACTAGGGTCTCGCATTGTCACCAGCTGACGCTCACAGTCGATTACGGCGCCGAATCGGCTCAACCAGTCCATGCCCACAATGACACAGACATCACCCATCGCAATCGGAATCAGATCAATTGGAAACTCAACCCCGAAAATCTCTAACACACATCCCCGGAGAACCTCCGTGGCACAAATCACCCTCTCGTCAGCTATAGAAACTCTCAAAGGCCGACTCAACGGCTCACGACTAACGCTGATATGCTGACTAAAGGCCAAAGATACAAAAGACCGACTCGCACCCGAGTCAAATAGCACTAAAGCAGGCACAAAGTTCACAAGGAAAGTACCTACGCATAACATAACATAAGCATAGCATCTCAACATCAAAATAAATACATGAAATAAAGCATACCTGCCACAACATCGGGCGCAGCGTGGACCTCCTCCGCAGTCAGCTGAAAGGCTCTCCCACGAGCCCTCGAGGCCTCGACCTTCACCGGTCGAGTCTCAGTAGTCCTGGCAGCAGGTGCAGATCCCTGAAGAAGCTGAGGGCACTCGGCCTTCCGATGGCCTGTCTGGTTGCAATGAAAGCAAACCATAAACCCCTTGGGGCAATCCCTAGCGATGTGCACCTCCTTGCCACACTTGTAGCAAGCACCAGATCGACATGTCCCCTCATGACCCTTGCCGCACTTTTCGCAAGTGCGGCCCTTCGGACCTCCCGTCCTCGAATCGGCGGACTTAGTCCGCTTGGCTGCCGGCTGAGACTGAGCCGGCCACTGATCCACCCGCTGAGACTCGGCCTCCTCCCTGGCCTGGGTCTCCAACTCGATCTCGCGCTTCCTGGCATTCGCCTGAAGCTCAGCAAAAGTATGATATGTGGAGTTTGACACAAACTCCCGGATATCCCTCCTCAAAACACCCAAGTATCGGCTCATCCGAGCCTGCTCTGTGGACACCAGCTCAGGGCAGAACATCGCCCTCTCATGAAACTTCCGCGTGATCACCGCAACCGAATCAGTACCCTGCTTGAGGGTCAAGAACTCCTGAACCAATCGTTCCCTCTCCACCGGGGGAACGTACTCGTCTCTGAACATAGAGGTAAACCTTTCCCATGACACTGCTGAAATCTCTGCCAAAGTGAAATTCGTCGTCACGAACTTCCACCAATCCTTCGCTCCTAGACGGAGCTGGTTCAAAGTGAACCGCACCCTCAGATGCTCCGGACATGAACAAGTGTAGAAGCACCCCTCAATATCAGCGATCCACCTCATCGCAGCAATCGGATCCTGCATCCCATCAAACTCAAGTGGCTTCGTGTTGCTAAACTCCCGAAACAACAACGAGTCACCCCTCTGTGGCCTGGCAGCGGCCACAGCTGCGGTAGCTGCAGCGGCTGCAGCCTCAGTCAATGCGGCGTACCACTCATCAAAAGTCTCCATCAAGGTGGTCTTAATAGACCCAAACATCTCCGGAATCTCAGCCCGGATCGCTGCAGCCACCTCCTCATGAATCATCTGACGAATCTCCTCATCACTCACACCGCTCGTACTAGGTCTGGGGCGTGGTCCAACCATGATGTCTCTGAAATACAACATAAAACTATCAGAGACTCCATCGAGTATAATCGCACTCGATAACGCCACCCTACTCAGTCTCCAATATCCAGGGATTCTTACTTGGGTCTCCTACTGACCCGATGTCTTTGGTAGTATGGGCCCAATACTACCGACCACACCGCATCAGCATTCCTCCCAAGTCTTCCTCCCCAAACCCCGGATAGTGAGTACTCTACTTTTGAAATGCACCATCTACCCGCACGCTATCAAAGCATCTCATATCGGCAAACTTCCCTAGACTAAGGCATCACAAATCAGGCCACTCTAGTCCTATCATGAATACCTAGTCTTCTAGCATGCATAACAGTTCACATCATATCTTATCTCTTAACATAACATTGTAAGGTATTTTGGGGATCTTTACCGTTCGGGCGCTGACTGATCGTACACACTGCTTCTTTCTTGTTTACCACAAAATCATTTACAAAAGTTTATGCCTTTATTTTAAAAGTTTTCCTCAAATCCTCGGTTTGAGTTCAGTTACGCCCGAAGGTGCACCTGAATCCCTCAAACCAAGGCTCTGATACCAATTTGTAACAACGAAATTTTTCAAGCAATTTTTTTTCATTTCAAAATTAAGTATTTTCATTCAATTCAAGGCATAAACATTCCAAGTGTCATGTCAGAATACAAATCATATGAACCCCAACATCACAAAACATCTATCAGTGTGTACAGATCACGCCGGCGCCTTCCCACGGTCCTCGCTAGTACCTGAAACACATACACAACAACTGTAAGCATAAATGCTTAGTGAGTTCCCCAAAATACAACTTACGCACATACGCCTTTCCAGGCCCTGACCTTCCGGTCCATGTGTCTCAGGGGACTTCCTGCTAGGTAAACCTTCCGGTCCTACCCACGCCAACCTTACGGTCCACATTACACGCCTTCCGGCCCATAACATAATTCCTTCCGGCCCACATAACATACATAGCACGTATAACAATTAACTTATCACATATAGCACATATATCACATATCATATCCGACCTTACAGTCACACAGTCAAACTCTTTCGGGTACAGTATAGTGAGAACACTCACCTCGTGAATATCGAAAGCTAGCAAATCCCGAAGTCACTCGTGCTCGATCCGCCGAGCTACAATCTTCCTATAACATCATACATCTCTTATTAACACTTTTATCTTCTAAGTTTGACTATCCCTAAGAAGTCAAACATAGGTCAACTCTGGTCAACGGTCAACGGTCAACTTGATCGGACTCGGCGAGTGCACAAGGGCAACTCGGCGAGTCTAGACGTATCCGCCAACTCCATAGGATTCCCTTCTTACTCGTCGAGTGCTTCCCCTGACTCGACGAGTTCCACCTGGGAGAGTCGTGGGGCCACCCCGACTCAACTCGCCGAGTCTCAAGAACAGCTCGACGAGTCCCAACTCGACTCAGACCACCTGTCGACCCTCTCTAACTCGTCCTGACTCACTGAGTCAACCCATGACCCGACTGGATCACTCACTGGCCAATCTAAGGCCATCTTCAAGCTACTCGCCGAGTCTGCTCATCGGACTCGGCGAGTCTATGTCATGCAATTACTCAAACTCGCTTCTAAGGTCAGATCTGTTCCATCAATTCATAGATCTAGCCTTTCAAGACTAATTCACCACGTAAAGTCCCTATCTTGGTGTCCATAACACACCCCATGGCTTATAAGAAACATTTTGATCTAAAGCATAAGGGTTTCAACCCAAAACTTCCATTGATTCCCAAAAAGCTTGGGCAAAGGGACACTCTGGACCTTTAGGGGTCCAGATCTATAGTCTAAATCTCTTAAGGGTCCAAGGGAGCACAAGATCTAGCCACAAAAGGGTTCAATAAACCCTAAATCAATGAAAACACCAACATAGAAGAGAATAGCTCGAAATATTACCCCAAAAGAGATGCTCTGGACTCCAAATCCTCAGAAGATGGCTCCTCTTGCTTTCCCTTTGGCTGATTTCCTCTTTCCTTGCACAAGTGACACCTCCAAGATCAATAATAGCCTCTTTCTATGCTCCAAACGCTCACACTCGATTAGGGTTTCACTCAAGGGATTGGTGAGCACAAATGACGGCCATAAGGCCCTTTAAATAGGTCCCAAACCCGAGAAATTAGGGTTTCATTAAACAGCGCAGACTCGCCGAGTCCATATCCTGGACTCGCCGAGTCCAATCGAATCCCGCGTCCAGAATCGCGACCCTACTCGGCGAGTCTGAGCTCCAACTCGCCGAGTCCACTCTCAAAACACAAAATAATCAAATCAATAAAGATACCTGAAATTCCGGGCTGTTACAGTATAGACTCGTTTATGAATTGTTTCCAGAACCCTGTGGAAGTCAGGACCCGATACACTAAAAACTAGGATAACCTTGTCTTTCAGCTTTCGGCCTATATCCAATGCTATAGACTTATTCCATGTCATCTTTGTATTATTTTTAGCAAAGATGCCCCCTCGCAGATCAAATAAACGCACTACTCCGATAACTCCAACTCAACCGCCACTACCTCCGCCACAATTCGATCATGCTACTCTCCAAGCAGTGATACCCTCCGCAGTGGCAACTGCTCTAGCTCACTTCGGCGAAAGTGGTACCTTCGGATCTGGTACTCACTTAGCCAACCCTAGAGATTCTCATGGACACCCAAAGGAGTGTTCGTATAAGGACGTCATGAACTGCAAACCCAATTCCCTTGATGGAAATGGTGGAGTCATCACTCTAATGCGATGGTTCAAGAAAACAGATTCGGAATTCACAATCTGTTCGTGTCTAGAAGGGAGCAAAGTGAAGTTTGCTGCCTGCACCTTCTCCGACAGAGCCCTGACATGGTGGAACAGCCATGTTAAGTCACTGACCTTATCAGTGGATAACTCAATAGGTTGGGAGAACCTAAAAGAGTTAATGCTGGAAGAATACTGCATGTTTGGCGAAGTTCAAAAGCTACAAAAAGAACAATGGGAGCTCACGATGGTCGGAACAGACATAGTGGCCTACACTGATAGGTTCAGCGACCTAGCAGTGATATGCCCCACAATGGTTACCCCAGGGAGCAAGAAGATAGAAATATACATTTGGGGTCTGACTGCCCCGATCCAAGGAGATGTGTTGTCTTCTAACCCAACCACATTAGATAGTGCCAAATGCCAGGCCGAGCGACTCATCGACCATGGAGTCTGCCATGCTATGGAAGTCCCCGTTCCTGAGCCATCAAAGGGATAGGACTATAAATGAAATTCGGGGAACAAGAGGAAAAAGAAGCGAACAACACAGGAAACCGCACAGGAGGAACAAACAATTACTATGTACGCCGCTACAACACCTGCTACTCCAGAACCTACCAGTTGATATGTTGGAACCCTCCCAAACTGTGGAAAGTGCAACTACTACCACACCGGAGTGTGCTGGGAAATGTAGTGTCTAAACTAGCACATAAAGGGACACACAGTCTGTTTTTGTAGGACATCGGCTCAACCGATCTCCTAAATCCCTAGAGTTGAAGAAAACCAAGCCTGATATGGCTTTGGTGAGACTGGTCACTACAAGAGGGACTGCCAGATAACAAAGAACTCAGGAGCTGAAGGGAGAATTATAATGATCACTGCAGGAGAATCGACCCCAGAGTCGTAAGCGAGCAGCGGTACGTCTTCGACCTAGGAATTACTTCAAAAATTAATTTACATTTATATATAAGATTAAAACTTGGGGGAAAAACACTTAAAAGTAATTATAATAACTCACATATTCAAAGAAGTCACGATATGCAATAGAACTAAGAGATCCGTTCTGAGAAGCTATGATGGCTTAGAATGTACATTAACGGTTTTGCATAACTAAGATTTTGCAGATTTAGAGTGAGTGATTCCGCCTTAATTCCTATTCCTTGTTTGGTTGTGGATTTGAAGCAGAGTTACTCAATCGACCGTCTTACTTATCTTATTTATTCATAACTTGTATATGACAGGCGATCATAGTGGTACCAAGGAGGATCGTAGTATAAAGTATCGACACTAGTTATCAAAGAACTTTCATTGTATGTACTCGCTCATCATCGTATAACAGACGTTTCTTTCAAATCAGCCAAAACTTGTCTCAGTAAAGAGTCCGTTACTATCGTTCGTCGTGAATCGGCGTGGTCCTCGCCATACTAAGTTAATATGTTTATATCGCTCTAACTGTGAAATTCGCGAAACCTTCATCTTTTGTCACGACAGTCTGACCTAAACCCCAATTTTGTCTTTTGTATTCTAAACCCCGAAGTACTCGTGTGAAGGGTACTTTGTCCTCCGAAGCCTTGTTGTCATATGCTCCACAGACCGTCACGAAATACCACTCGTCCAGCAGACCAAATTCGAGCATGGAGACTAAGGAAAAATACAGCCCACCTATTACTATTCAATGTATACACGAGAGTGGTGTATGATTATGAGTACGTAGATCTAGTATGTGTGTTTCCGCCCTATCTCCTGTTCCTTGTTTGGTTGTGGACCTGGGGCAGAGTCGCACATCCGACCGTCTAACTAATCTTAATTATATACGAGTTGTATACACTAGGTAATGATAGATGGACCAATTATGAATCCTATCATGAACACTAGGGAAAAATTGCCAGGTCTACGAGTGGGTATTCTGCAAATCAAAGGAGTGCAACCCCGGTAGTACTGCTAAGAAAGCTAATTTCAGGATGAAATTCCATTTAATAGGGGGATGATGTGACAACACGAAAATTTTTGCCTTGTAAAGCTCAGCCTAGCAACTCAAGTGAGTGTCAGACTCGATTCTGCTATCATTTAACCTTGTTTAGAGTCCGTTCAAAGGTCCAAAGCTCAATACATTCAAGCCTCGAGTATAGGATTGGGTCACGTACACTTCTAAACCAACAAACACGCCATACACTCCATTTGAGGGAGTGTACGGCCATACACATGAGTGTACCGCTGTACACCCATGTTGGGCCATACACCCCTTCCTAAGTATGTTATCCCTTCATTTTTCATTCATTCTAGCATTTCACCTCAAGAACACTTGAGTCTTCTCTCAACTATCATCCCGATTTTGATCCTTGATCTTCAAAATTTGTAAGTGTTCTTTCCTTGATTTGTTGTTACACTTCATCTCCTAGTTACACTCTTTGATTTCATCCATGGAAATCATCTTTTGACTAGATCTTCAAATCTCACCAAGAACACAAGGAACACACACTTGTTCTTGGTGATTTTGAGCCTTTTTCAATTTTCTTAGAACACTAGGTTAACACCTCAAAAATTCCCAGAACTCATGAACATGAGGTGTGTACGGCCGTACACCCATGTGTAGCCATACACTCCTCAAAACACCCCTAAAGGGCCTTCAAAATGCATTCCTAGCTTCACCACTCGAAGAGCAATTGTCCTACAAGCATTCCTACCCTTGGAAAAGGTTTTTGTACATTTTCACCTTGAGTGTACGTCCGTACACTCCCTAGCCATACACCCATGGCCATCCACTCCTCATATTGGCTATATACTCCCCTTTGTTCAATCACATGTGATTCCAACACTTGGTCAAAGTGTTTCCTAGTCCCGAGAGGTGTTTCCTTGCATTTGGTTTCTTCTAAACACTATATTTATGTCAGTATATGCCATTATATGTCATTAAGGACTCGTTAAGTCTTGGGATTCGTGGCAATACTCATCCTTAAACACATATTCGTTTGAATCACCCACATAAGGTGAGTTCATACCCCTATAATGAATATTTTAACTGTTTTAAATGCTTTTAAGTGGGGGAATATAAGTTGAACACAATGTTAATTGTGTAAATGTTTGTTATAAACAGCTTTCAAAGGATTTCTTATGTTTTAATAAGCTATCAAAACATTACAAAAACTCTTTTAAAGTTATGTTACTTTATAGTTTAACAAAACGCCTTTTCTAAAGTACAAGCATAACTTAGTAGTAAAATGAGTCTTTTCAATAACAGTTCAAGTAAAACACTAGTAAACTATAAGAGGTATAGTTTAGAGGTTTAGTTCATACCCGATACTAGAACATACTATGAAGAGAATCAAAGAGAACATACTACATACTAGACAGAGAGAACATACACTACACTAGTACATACAATACATATACAAGTATACTATAACATAAATGTGAGTCACTACTTCGAGGCATGGCATCACTTCTATGGCTTGTTTTGTAACCAGAGTCTCCTAGAGGGAGAGCGTGAGTTTGTGTATAGATCTATACTGGACTGACCGTCCCACACCTTGATGCCAGCTACAGTGGGACCTGTAGGTCTATGGGTGACGAAATGTCATACCATTTCGACGTCTTCGAGCGTCATGTTTTACTAAGTCGATCAAGTATGGTTAATAAATATCACATTTTACCTTAATTAATAGTTGATTTAAGGTAGTTAGTACAACAGTAGTTACTATATACAATACTACAGTACTTACATTTTCCCATTACTTTGATATTGTGACAGTTCCACTTGAAAGTTAATGCAAACTATTTTCGAGTCAAGATAGTTATAAACTAGGGAAAACGTACATCTTTTCAAACGATAAACAGAACATTCGGTTCTAGTACATTCAGTAGAAAGGGACCATAATGCTAACCCTATGATTCCTTAAAGTATACATCAAGGGATATATATCTTACTAGGATCTGATGGGTAATAAGATGTGTGCTATCCACTTCATTTCATGTTCCTTGTTTGGTTATGGGCTTAGAGCGGATTCACCTAGCTTATTATCTATTCGATCTTAGTTATATATATGTTCCGTATACATTAAGTCATCATAAGGGGTACCAGGTATGGGTCAAGTCATAGGACACTAATTCAATTCACATTTTTCTACTACAAAACATATTTTTCAAATCGAACATTTGGTAGACAAAACTAGAAACTTAGTTGTGAAGGGTTTAATCCATTTTATTAAAGCAGTATAAATTTGAAGGACCTTAGGTGGTTAACTCTATAATACCTTAGTTTATACATCAGGGTTATATATAATTAATACCCACTAGGTAGTTGGATGTGTGCTTTCTGCCTCATTTCCTGTTGCTTGTTTTGTTGTGGACTTACGGCAGATTCACACAATTAACTAGCTGTTCGATATTAGATTATATATAGCTAGTATAAACTAAGTGATTATAGAAGGAACCACTGTGGTTACCATTTTAATTATAAGAAATAAGGGTTTTCTTAAAGAATCTTTTCATCAAATATAAAGGAACGATTATAGTTAACTCCGTGAGTACTAAGTCAATACGTCAGGGTTATATACAACGATGATCTAACAAACAATCGGATGTGTGCCTTCCGCCTCATTTCCTGTTTTTTTGTTTGGTTATGGGCTTAGGGCAGATACACACAATCGATTCTTTGTTTACTTAGGGTTTTATATAACTTGTATCTACTTAGTACTCATAGAAAGGATTGTAGAGTCATTTTTACTTATCTTTCAGCAAAGCAGGAAATATAGGATTTTCTGGAGGAACAGGTAAAATTTTCTAAATAGAACTTACAAATTACTACAACTTTCTACAGCTTACTTACATCAATAAAATCTTATGAGCTCACCAGCTTAATTGCTGATCAACTCTTTCAAAATAACTAACATTCTCAAGAAACTGGTTGACAGGTACTTGCGTTGGGAATTTAGAAGATGGAGCAGTATAGCTTCATGTCTTGTTTTGATATTTACATAGGTAAATTATGTTTTGTGAACACATACTTTGTAAACACTTTTGTTTCTAATGAAATGGTTGTTCATTACTTTGATTACTATGATACCTGTCTTGTGATACTAAATATGACGTCCTCCACCCCAAAACGTTTCCGCCGTTCCGGTTTTGGGGTGTGACACGTGTCCATGTAAAAATTTTGTTCATATATATATCTTCTTGGTGGTTCCACTGTTTCTCCATGCTTATTTCAATTCTTGTATGTTTGATCAATTCTATTCTTGAATAGGTGATCATCTACCACATCCACCGAATGAGATATGTGGTTTACACACATGACACATGGACATGGAATTCTTATCTTTTTTTTTTGGTATCTACAGGATCCATATTCTTTGAAATCTTGTAATTGTGTACTGCATATTTCAAAAATTATGCAACACTCTTTAAATATGTTACTGATGTTCTATAGGATACCATCCAAGACTCATCCATATTCAGTTTACAACAACATCAATAAGTAATATATGTTTCCTGTTCAGTGAAGTATTTTAACAAATAGTTGGTGTGCATAAAAGAAAAAGATCACATTATAAAAGAAATAGCAACGATTCATTTTATGAGGATAATTGTTTTTTATGTCCATGTAGAAATTAATGTTGTATGTGTACCTGTATGAATTTCAGGTTGAAGTATCAATTTCTGGTTGAAGTATAAACGTAGTTGCAATCCATTTGTAGTAAGCAGATAATGTTTCGATGGGAATTCATATTTTCTCAAAATTCATATTTACGCAATATGTATCGATGATCAAGGAGATATCGAGAAACAAAAAAAGATATTTCCTTAATGATTGATTTACCCTCTGAAATATTTAAAAAGTTATGTACATTATAAAAAAAATTGTTACTAGTGAAGTTCGAACCCATGCTATTTCCAAATATATCATTAACTACATGTACACTGACCAACTAAGCTGAATGGTTCTATGTAAGTTATTGGGTTATGAAAAAACAAAACAATGATTTAAAAGATAAACATTTGATGAAAATACCCCTGCTTCCTCGTGAACTGGTCTAACACAAACACAGGTAGAATCATTCATACTTTCCTCATTTGATAAAATAAATGTAATTGTGGTTGAACATTGTTTTTAATTAACCTTCACAATTAGAATTAAAAACAAATGACAAAAATACCCCTGATTCCTCTCATACTCTTTTTGTTGAATTTTAGTTATGAACATCATATATGTATCCAAGATTAACTTATTTTTTTTATCATTTCTATGTGTTTGAGATGCATACCCTTAGGTGTTGTTACCTTTTTCTTTTCATTTTCTATACTGAGTGGCCATTTTACCCTTACATCTCAAACACAGTTTTAACAGTATTCATTAATTTCTAACAATAGTTTGGAGTGGTATAACATTTCCATTAACATAAATATAGATAATATACCCTTGCAGACACAAAAGTATCCTCAAATGGAAAATTATAACATTTTCTTTGTTTTATGATAATAACAAATAACTGACGGATATACCCCTACTTTAGCATAATCTCCATAGGTTTAAAACAGACATGGGACATAGTAACAGGTCTAACCAAAAACATAATTCTAACATGGAACTTAGTTGCATTTACATAGGTGTTGCTTCCTTTTGCTTATCCTTTTCTATACCGAATGACCATTATACCCTTACATCTCAAACACAGTTTTAATAGTATTCATTAATTTCTAATAGTAGTATGGAGTGGTATGAATATAGATACTATACCCCTACAGACACAAAAGCAGCATACAACGGGAAATTATAACATGGGACAAACTAACTAATCTAACCAATAACATAACTCTAACATGGAACTAAGTTGCAAAGTACATTGCTTTTTTTACAAACCAATGAAGCAAAACATGGATAAAACTCATGCAGTTAAAAGTAAAGGTACACACATCACTTGTTGAAGCAACTTATGATTGATTCAAACCACCATGGTGCAAATGTCGGATATACCCATGGAACTTAAATCTGACCTAGAACTTAGCCTTAAAAACCAATTTATAAGTATGAAATACACTCAAGATTACAATATAAAATTAATATTTTTTCATTACTTCCCATTTACCCCTAAGACAATTAGAATCAAAACAACATTAACATATAGACACATCATATATAACATTAAACAAAAAAAAAAAAGTTTCATATTGCTTACAAAATAGGATGTTCTATTCCATCCAAAATATACAGCATATATACTATGTCTTAAACATGAAATGGATTACAAAATAGGTCGCCTACATTATGTTTTTCCATGCAATCATATTCTCCTTGGCCATGTCCATTGCATCTTCCATTTTTCCTCTGGGAATGGTCATGTTTAGCATATGCATGATGTATGCTATTCCATCATCAACTATTTCCATTGGGTGTTCCATTACAAACAGATGAATAAGCTTATCAACTCTTTTGGATGGTGAGTTCATCATGAAGTGGGGGAAATTAATTGGAACATATATAGTCTTGTGTTCAACATACAGATGTTCAATCTCTCAGAATTGGTGTGCCCTAACGATCATTTTGAAAGTTCCTAAACAATCATCGTTCAAAATTGGAATCATGGACAAACCACAATTTTCTTCGGTTTGCATATGATATTGGTTTCCCATAGCTGTATAACCCAAGCTTTTGGAAAAAAGACCAAGTATTTCCATGTTAAGCAAATCGATGTTGACAAAAGTTTTAAAGTGAACTTTTTTCTTTTCATATGATTTACCTGGATAGTCGGTAAAATACCCGCCATGAACAACTCTAATGGTGAATCTCCTATCATTTTCTTTCCCATGCTCTACTAATGGTGTGTTTTTGGTGGTTCACTGCTTACACTCCAGACTTGAAGCCTCGGATTTTCCCATGGATCGGCATTCATCTTTGTTTCCATTGATCATCGGATTTTTTCTCATAGAGGAGGAGCAAATCGAACTTATCGTAGGATTGTAATGAAGATAAAAGAATGAAAATTTTGATATAAGGGGAGGGTTTAAATAGATTATCATTCCGAGCTGAAGGGACATCGACGCAGGCCATCACTTCCGATTACTAGCAGGCTACATGGGAGGTGCAATTTGAACGACGACAGTGATAATGATGACCAATATAGTGTTATACATTAATATATTATTTACATTAATATATAATATTAATTAAGTGTAACATCCATAGTAACTTTGTTTTTATTATTACCATACAAAATATAAATTAATATATAAATTAATTAGAAAGATATAAAATAATATTTTTAATTAATAGGGGTACAGGTTGCAGGTGATCAGTTGGTGGTACAGGTTGACCATTACTAGGTCATGTAGGGGTGTTGGTATGGTTTTGGGACCGAAATGGGTTTGTAATAGAGGTATAGGTCCCAGGTGGTCGGTTGTGTAGGGTTTAGAGCATTCGAGCACTCCTATGGTGTACATGCAACCCTAGAAACCTTGGATCTATGTTTTTCAATGATACATGCAAATTTGTTTTTCCAAGGTTTATAACCTATCTAGCATACATGGGGAACTTTTAAACATAAAAGTTAGTAAGAAAGACATACCTTTAGTTTCTTGGATTCCTTGAGAACCTTGTGAGCCTAGCACCTCAAGTGTGATGCCTCAAATGTCTAACACAACACCAAAGCACTTGGAATAACTTACAGAGAAATGCAAACACTCTAGAAATCATCTAGCCCTCACTTTTCTTACTTAGTGGCCGATTTTGGTCTACAACATGATGCTTATATAGTGTGTCACAATTAGGGTTACACCATGTAAACCCTAATTGACATGGATTTTCATTTCTTGCATCCATGGGTTCAAAAACACCTTGGAGGCTCCATGGAGCATCTTATGGGTTTTAGCCCAACTTGATAAACCATGGATCATTAGCCCACTATACAAGAATGGATGATTTGCACAATCAACCCATATATTTAATTAGTCTCCTTTTGATCACTTAGTTAATTCCAAATTAATTCTTGATCAATAATAATTAAATAATATTATGAATATATTAGAACTTATAATATATTAATAAACCATAAGTGTCCTTTCTCTCATTTTAGTCTACCCAAGTGCATGATGCCATGCAACCTAAATGGACCATGCCAAACTGGGTCAAGTACATACCAGAAATAGTTATGGAGTTAGACACCTTATCCAACAGTCTCCCACTTGGATAAGTCTAATAACTATAACTTAAAATATGACATCAGGAACCGATCAACAATCGTAGCTCTTTCAAGGTCTCTCGGAGCTGAGATGATGATGATACACCATTTAAGATAAGTGATCATATAATCCTCTATTCTAGATATCAGTTGGGCAAATACATGGAACAATGTGTTACTTATTGTCCAGCAGTTTGTTTCCTGATTTCCGATTTGTTTGACATAGAACTTAATTGAACACATCAACTTAGTTCTGACCGAGCCCGGTAGATGGGTCAACACAAAATCATCGAGGGTCACATATATCGCTTCAAATCCAAGAAGGAAAAGATAAACATCGACGCATATGCTTGTTCTACTACTTGATGAATCATACACAAATGCATGTTTTGTAACATCGAGTTCCCAATACGTTTTCGTACAATCAATGTATAACCAACTCATAGGCAACATGTCATATCTCTAGGTTTGAAGACTTATACGATATTACCGTCTCACGATCACTCGAGATAAATTCCATGAAGTGATATCAGTGAGCGTGGCTTGAATCCAATACTCAGAACTTATGAGCACTCATGAGTGTTGTAGCACTACTTTGCTATGTCCGACATCTTAGACCTCTACAAGCCAACACATGACAATCTTAATTCGTATCTACTTCAAACATATAACTGACTGTGGAGAATTTGAATAATATGAAATAACATAACGTAATTATTTTGGAAGTCAAAACATGCAAAATGAAATGATAGTAAACAATTGACAAAGGATAGCAACACTTTACTCATAAATAAATACAAATTTATATTCATCATCAAATGTCAATTACACTTTACACATTTCAAAGCTATCTAACTACTAAAACTAATATCATCCTTCAGCCCTATGCGCCTTGCATGCTAGAGATGCTTAACCCTGCCCAGTCCCTTCGTGAAGGGATCTGTCGGGTTCTCATCCGATGATACCCTCTTTGCGATGAAGAGACCTTCTTCTACTTGATGTTTGATGAAATGGTATTTTCTATCGATGTGTCTGGATCTCCCGTGATCCCTTGGTGCCTTTGCTAAGGCAACTGTGCTTTCACTATCCCAGATAATCTCTATAGGCTCCTTTATAGCTGGTACAACGCTAAGGTCTCCAATGAAGTTCTTTAGCCATATAGCCTCCTTCGCTGCCTTGCTTGTCGCTATATACTCTGATTCGCAAGTTGAATCCGGCACTGTCTCCTGCTTGGAACTTTTCCAAGAAATTGCTCCTCCATTTAAGGTAAATACCCAGCCTGACTGAGAGCAGAAATTAGCCCTATCAATCTGAAGGCTAACATCACTATACCCCAATACTCTCAAGTGATCACTCCTGCCGAGGGTAAGGACCCGGTCCTTAATCCTCCGCAGGTACTTGAGAATGTTCTTTACCGTAGTCTAGTGAGCCTTGCCAGGGTTCTCCTAATATCTGCTGACCATGATCAATGAAAAGGCCACATCAGGACGAGTACAAGTCATAGCATACATGATCGAGCTTATAATGGAAGCATACGGTACTCGACGTATTTCTGCTATCTCATCCTCTGTACTCGGACTCTGAGTCTTACTTAGTCTGGCGTTACTCTGGATCGATAACTCCTCTTTCTTGGAATTCTACATGCTGAATCTATTCAGCACCTTCTCTAAGTAGGTACTCTGACTAAGTCCAATTAGTCTTTAACTCCTGTCTCTCAAAATCCTTATCCCTAGGATATAGGCAGCTTCTCCAAGGTCCTTCATACCAAAACACTTCCCAATTGAGGACTTCACTTCCTGTAGAGTTCGGATGTTATTTCCTATGAGTAGTATGTCATCCGCATACAATAGCAAAAAGCTAACTATACTCCCACTAGCCTTGACATATCCACAAGATTCATCTTCACTCCTCGAAAATCCAAACTCTTTGACTTTCTCATCAAAGCAAAGATTCCATCTGCGAGGTGCTTTCTTTAATCCATAGATGGATTTCTCAAGCTTACCTACTCTATTAGTGTACCCTATATTGACAAAACCCTCTGGCTGACTCATGAAACATCCTCAGCCAAATTTCCATTAAGGAAAGCAGTTTTGACATCCATTTTCCATATTTCATAATCATGAAATGTAGCAATGGCTAACATAACCCTAATTGACTTAATCTTCGCTACTGGTGAAAAGGTCTCATCATAATCAACTCCCGAATTTTGAGAAAAGCCCTTTGCAACCAGTCGCGCCTTATAAGTATGTACATTACCATCCATGTAGGTCTTCTTATTGAAGATCCATTTGCACCCGACTATCTTGCGACCTAGTACATTGTCAACAAAGCTCCAAAATTGATTGGCATACATAGATTGTATCTTGCTCTCCATAACCTCTTTCCATTTAGCAGCCTCAAGGCCTACCATGGCTTCCGTGTAGCTGTTAGGTTCATCCAGACTCACCAGTGTGTTATCATTGATAAGTGTATTACCTTCTGCAATAATATGCAAACCATATTAATGCTTAGGTGCATTCCCAACTCTCGTGGAACACCTTAGAGGTACATACTCTTCTGTCGGATCAACAGTAGTTTCCTCCACAGGTTAATTGCTAGGGTTTGAGGTTCCTTCACCACTTGACTTTTGAATTTCTTCAAGGTCAATTTGCCTCCCACTGTTTCCTCGGCTCATTAATTTTCTCTTGTGAAAGACTCCTCTCCTTGCTACAAAGACCACATTATCACTAGGTCTATAGAAGAGGTAACCAAAGGATATCTGTGGGTAGCCGATGAAAATACACCTCTCACTTCGAGGTTCGAGCTTATCGTGAGACTCGCGCTTTAGAAAAGCCTCGTAACCCGAAATCTTGATGTGGTCCAGATTGGGAACTTTTTAATTGGTTTTTAGCATTCTAACACTCATATGCTGTACATGAAACCCTATAAACCTTGGATCCATGTTTGAGTACATACAAATAATTATTTTTCCAAGGTTCTTATCCTATCTAGCATGGAATGGGGAACTAGAATCAAATAAAGCTAGTAGAATTACTTACCTTGTAGTTGTAGTTGATTGTTTGGAGTTTTAGAGCCTAGAACCAATAGTGTGGATGCCTCAAATGGAAATCACAAATCACCACAAACTTTGGAACCTTGAGAGAATAGTCACAACTATCTTGAAATCGGCCCTCTTACTTTACTCACCACAACTAGTGTGATTTCAAGAACCAAAACCTCCTTTATATAGTGTGGTGGATTAGGGTTACATCCATGTAAACCCTAATACCCATGTCTTTTCGTTTCCATGAGATCCATGGGTTAAAGCTCCATGGAGTATCCATGGACTTTCCAAGCAAGCCTAGCCCATTCCAAATAAGCATTAGCTCACACTATATAAATATAGGAGCCCATATTTAATTAGTAATACTTTTGATCTCTTAATTAATCCTAGATTAATTATAGATCAATACTAATTAAATAATATGATTTTATATTAATATATTAGAACTTATAATATATTAATAAATCATAACTTATACTATTCTCAAAAGATTATCCATAAATTGTTCAGGGGAAGTGCAACCCAAATGGACCATGTCGGGTCAGGTCAAGTACATACCAAATATAGTTATGGACTTAGACAGTATATCCAACACTCTCCCACTTGGATAAGTCTAATAACTATAGTTGCAAGTATGACTTCAGGAACCGATCAGCAATCATAGCTCCTGAAACTCTGTTGAACTAGAAGGGGCCATTTTAGATAAGTGATCATATAATCCTCTATTCTAGATATCAGCCGGACAAATACATGGAACATGGTCTTGCTTATTATCCAGCATTTGTTTCCCGATATCCGATTTGTTTGACATAGAACATAACTGAACACATCAATTTAGTTCTAACCGGGCCTGATACATAAGTCAAAACAAAATCATCATGGGGCCCAGATGTCGCTTCTAATCTTAGAAGGAACAGATAAACTTCGACTCATATGTTTGCTCTACTACTTGTTGAATTACACACAAAGGTACGTTTTATAACATCGAGTTATCAATGTGTTTTCGTACAATCAATGCATAACCAACTCATAGGCAACAAATCATATCTCTAGGTTTGAAGACTTATATGATATTATCGTCTCACGATCACTTGAGATAAATTCCATGAAGTGATACAAGTGAGCGTGGGTTGAATCCAATACTCAGAACTTATGAGCACTCATGAGTGCTTTGTCTAACATCTTAGACCTCTACAAGCCAACCCATGACAGTCTTGATTCATATCTACTTCCAACATATGACCGACTGTGGAGATTTTGAATCATATGATATAAACCATAACATAATTATTTTGGAAGTCAAAACATGCAAAAAGAAATAATAGTAAACGATTGACAAGTGATAGCAACACTTTACTCATAAATAACAGCTTTTATTTATCATCAAATGTCAATTACATTTTATAAATTTCAAGATTATCTAGCTACTAAAACTAATATCATCCTTCAGCCCTATGCTCTGAGCATGCTGGAGATGCTTAGCCCGAGTCAGTCCCTTCGTGAGGGGATCTCTTGGGTTCTCATCCGATGATACCCTCTTTGCTACGAGGATTCCTTCTTCTATTAGATGTCTGATGAAGAGATATTTTCTGTCAATGTGTCTGGATCTCCCATGATCTCTTGGTTCCTTGGCTAAGGCAACCGCACTATTGTTGTCATAGAAAATATTCATTGGCTCCTTTATAGCTGGTACAACTCCAAGGTCTCCAATGAAGTTCTTTAGCCATATAGCCTCCTTTACTGCCTCGCTTGCTGCTATATACTCTGATTCACAAGTGGAATTAGCCAATGTCTCCTGCTTGGAACTTTTCCAAGTAATTGCCCCTCCGTTTAGGGTAAAGACCCAGCCCGACTGAGAGCGAAAATTATCCTTGTCATTCTGAAAGCTAGCATCATTATACCCTACAACTCTCAAGTCATCACTCCCACCAAAGGTAAGGACCCAGTCCTTTGTCCTTCGAAGGTACTTGAGGATATTCTTTACCACAGTCCAGTGTGCCTTGCTAGGGTTCCCCTGATACCTGCTAACCATGCTCAAAGCAAAGGCTACATCAGGTCGAGTACACGTCATAGCATACATGATCGATCCTACAGCTGAAGCATAAGGTATTCGACTCATTTCTGCTATCTCAGCCTCTGTACTAGTGCTTTGTGTCTTACTCAATCTGACGCTACTCTGGATGGGTAACTCACCCTTCTTGTAGTTATGCATGTTGAATCTTTTCAACACTTTATCCACATACGTGCTTTGACTAAGTCCAATTAGTCTTTTACTCCTGTTTCTCAAAATCCTTATCCCTAGGATATAGGCAGCTTCACCAAGGTCCTTCATAGCGAAACACTTCCCAAGCCAGGACTTTACTTCCTATAGGGTTCGGTTGTCATTTCCTATGAGTAGTATGTCATCCACATACAGCACCAAAAAGCTAACTATGCTCCCACTAGCCTTGATATAGACACAAGATTCATCTTCACTCCTTGAAAAGCCAAATTCTTTGACTTTCTCATCAAAACAAAGATTCTATCTGCGAGGTGCCTGTTTCAATCCATAAATGGATTTCTCGAGCTTACACACTCTATTGGGGTACTCTGTACTGACAAAACCCTCTGGCTGAACCATGTAAACATCTTCAGTCAACTTTCCATTAAGGAAAGCGGTTTTGCCATCCATTTGCCATATTTCCTAATAGACTTAATCTTGGCCACTGGTGAAAAGGTCTCATTATAATCAACTCCCAGAGTTTGAGAATAACCCTTTGTAACCAATCGTTCCTTATAAATGTGTATATTACCATCCATGTCGGTCTTCTTCTTGAAGATCCATTTGCACCCAACTATCTTACGATCAACCAAGTTCCAAACTTGATAGTCATACATGGACTGTATCTCGCTATCCATAGCCTCTTTCCATTAGCAACCTCAGGGCCTGCCATGGCTTCCGTGTAGTTGTTAGGCTCATCCAGATTTATCGGTGTGTTATCACTAATAAGTGTCTCACCTTCTACAGTAATATGGAAACCATATTAATGCTCAAGTGCATTCTTAACTCTGGTGGAACGCCTCAGAGGTATAGATTCTTCAATCGGCTCAACAGGAGTTTCCTCCTCAGGTTGAGGGCTAGGGTTTGAGGTTCCTTCACCACTTGACTCTTGAATTTCCTCAAGGTCATTTTTCCTCCCACTGTCTCCTTGGCTCATGAATTCTCTCTCTCTCGAAAGAATCCTCTTCTTGCTACAAAGACCACATTATCACTGGCTCTATAGAAGATATAGCCAAAGGATTTCTGTGGATAGCCGATGAAAATACACCTTTCACCTCGGGGTTCGAACTTATCGTGAGTCTCGCGTCTCATGAAAGCCTCGCAACCCCAAATCTTGATGTGGTCTAGATTGGGAACTTTTCCAGTCCATACCCCGTGAGGTGTTTTGGAAACCTTCTTTGTAGGGACTAGAATCAGGATATGGGCGTCAGTCTCTAAGGCATACCCCCAAAATGAGATTGGTAGCGAAGCTCGACTCATCATGGAACGAACCATGTCCAACAAGGTCCGATTGTGCCTCTCAGCTACACCATTTAACTGTGGTGTCCTAGGAGGTGTCAATTGTGAGACAA